>NC_039358.1:36723580-36727477 GCF_003573695.1 Papaver somniferum | reverse complement strand
ACTGAAACCTATTACTGAACTCAGGTTGAAAGATTACCATATACAAACCCGATGTTCTCGTCCCGGCGAGGTTTCAGGTGTCAAATATATCAGATTGGATAAAACTACAACATATTACTGAACTCAGTTTGCAAGATTACCATATACAGACCCGATTTTCTCGTCCAGGCGAGGTTAAAGGTGCCAAATATATCAGATTGGATGAAACTGCAACCTATTACTGAACTCAGGTTGCAAAATTACAATATACAGACCCGATGATATCGTCCCGGCGAGGTTTGAGGTGTCAAATATATCAGATTGGATAAAACTACAACCTATTACTGAACTCAGGTTGTAAGATTACCGTATACAGACCCGATGTTCTCGTCCTGGAGAGGTTTGAGGTATCAAATATATTATATTGGATGAAACTGCAATCTATTACTGAACTCAGGTTGCAAGATTACCATATACATACCCGATGTTCTCGTCCCGGAGAGGTTTGAGGTGTCAAATATATATGATTGGAAGAAACTTCAACCTATTACTGAACTCAGGTTACAAGATTACCATATACAGACCCGATGTTCTCGTCCAGGCGAGGTTTGAGGTGTCAAATATATCAGATTGGATGAAACTGCAAACTATTACTGAACTCAAGTTGCAAGATTACCATATACAGACCCGATGTTCTCGTCCAGGCGAGGTTTGAGGTGTCAAATATATCAGATTGGATGAAACTACAACCTATTACTGAACTCAGGTTGCAAGATTACCATATACAGACCCGATGTTCTCATCCAGGCGAGGTTTGAGGTGTCAAATATATCAGATTGGATAAAACTACAACCTATTACTGAACTCAGGTTGCAAGATTACCGTATACAGACCCGATGTTCTCGTCCTGGAGAGGTTTGAGGTATCAAATATATTATATTGGATGAAACTGCAATCTATTACTGAACTCAGGTTGCAAGATTACCATATACATACCCGATGTTCTCGTCCCGGAGAGGTTTGAGGTGTCAAATATATATGATTGGAAGAAACTTCAACCTATTACTGAACTCAGGTTACAAGATTACCATATACAGACCCGATGTTCTCGTCCAGGCGAGGTTTGAGGTGTCAAATATATCAGATTGGATGAAACTGCAAACTATTACTGAACTCAAGTTGTAAGATTACCATATACAGACCCGATGTTCTCGTCCCGGCGGGGTTTGAGGTGTCAAATATATTAGATTGGATGAAACTGCAACCTATTACTGAAATCAGGTTGCAATTACCATACACAAACCCGATGTTCTCGTCCCGGCGAGGTTTGAGGTGTCAAATATATCATATTGGATAAAACTGCAACCTATTACTGAACTCAGGTTGCAAGATTAACATATACAGACCCGATGTTCTCGTCTTGGAGAGGTTTGAGGTATCAAATATATCAGATTGGATGAAACTGCAATCTATTACTGAACTCAGGTTGCAAGATTATCATATACAGACCCGATGTTGTCATCGCGACGAGGTTTGAGGTGTCAAATATATCAGATTGGATGAAACTGAAACCTATTACTGAACTCAGGTTGAAATATTACCATATACAAACCCGATGTTCTCGTCCCGGCGAGGTTTCAGTTGTCAAATATATCAGATTGGATAAAACTGCAACATATTACTGAACTCAGTTTGCAAGATTACCATATACAGACCCGATGTTCTCGTCCAGGCGAGGTTAAAGGTGCCAAATATATCAGATTGGATGAAACTGCAACCTATTACTGAACTCAGGTTGCAAAATTACCATATACAGACCCGATGATCTCGTCGCGGCGAGGTTTGTGGTGTCAAATATATCAGATTGGATGAAACTACAACCTATTACTGAACTCAGGTTGCAAGATTACCATATACAGACCCGATGTTCTCGTCGCAGCGAGGTTTGAGGTGTCAAATATATCAGATTGGATGAAACTGCAACCTATTACTGAAATCAGGTTGCAATTACCATATACAAACCCGATGTTCTCGTCCCGGCGAGGTTTGAGGTGTCAAATATATCATATTGGATAAAACTGCAACCTATTACTGAACTCAGGTTGCAAGATTAACATATACAGACCCGATGTTGTCATCGCGACGAGGTTTGAGGTGTCAAATATATCAGATTGGATGAAACTGAAACCTATTACTGAACTCAGGTTGAAAGATTACCATATACAAACCCGATGTTCTCGTCCCGGCGAGGTTTCAGGTGTCAAATATATCAGATTGGATAAAACTACAACATATTACTGAACTCAGTTTGCAAGATTACCATATACAGACCCGATTTTCTCGTCCAGGCGAGGTTAAAGGTGCCAAATATATCAGATTGGATGAAACTGCAACCTATTACTGAACTCAGGTTGCAAAATTACAATATACAGACCCGATGATATCGTCCCGGCGAGGTTTGAGGTGTCAAATATATCAGATTGGATAAAACTACAACCTATTACTGAACTCAGGTTGTAAGATTACCGTATACAGACCCGATGTTCTCGTCCTGGAGAGGTTTGAGGTATCAAATATATTATATTGGATGAAACTGCAATCTATTACTGAACTCAGGTTGCAAGATTACCATATACATACCCGATGTTCTCGTCCCGGAGAGGTTTGAGGTGTCAAATATATATGATTGGAAGAAACTTCAACCTATTACTGAACTCAGGTTACAAGATTACCATATACAGACCCGATGTTCTCGTCCAGGCGAGGTTTGAGGTGTCAAATATATCAGATTGGATGAAACTGCAAACTATTACTGAACTCAAGTTGCAAGATTACCATATACAGACCCGATGTTCTCGTCCCGGCGGGGTTTGAGGTGTCAAATATATTAGATTGGATGAAACTGCAACCTATTACTGAACTCAGGTTGCAAGATTACCATATACAGTAGCGTTGTTCTCGTCCCGGCGAGGTTTGAGATGTCAAATATATTAGATTGGATGAAACTGCAACCTATTACTGAACTCAGGTTACAAGATTACCGTATACAGACCCGATGTTCTCGTCCAGGCGAGGTTTGAGGTGTCAAATATATCAGATTGGATGAAACTACAACCTATTACTGAACTTAGGTTGCAAGATTACCATATACAAACCCGATGTTCTCGTCCCGACGAGGTTTGATGTGTCTTACATATCAGATTGGATGAAACTGCAACCTATTACTGAACTCAGGTTTCAAGATTACCATATACAGACCCGATGTTCTCGTCATGGCGAGGTTTGATGTGTCAAATTTATCAGATTGGATGAAACTGCAACCTATTACTGAACTCAGGTTGCAAGATTACCATATACAGACCCGATGTTCTCGTCCAGGCGAGGTTTGAGGTTTCAAATATATCAGATTGGATGAAACTGCAACCTATTACTGAACTCTGGTTGCAAGATTACCATATACAAACCCGATGTTCTCGTCCCGACGAGGTTTAATGTGTCTTACATATCAGATTGGATGAAACTGCAACCTATTACTAAACTCAGGTTGCAAGATTACCATATACAGACCCGATGTTCTCGTCATGGCGAGGTTTGAGGTGTCAAATATATCAGATTGGATAAAACTGCAACCTATTACTGAACTCAGGTTGCACGGTTACCATATACAGACCCGCTGTTCTCGTCCCGGCGAGGTTTGAGGTGTCAGATATATCAAATTGGATGAAACTACAACCTATTACTGAACTCAGGTTGCAAGATTACCGTATACAGACCCGATGTTCTCGTCCTGGAGAGGTTTGAGGTATCAAATATATTATATTGGATGAAACTGCAATCTATTACTGAACTCAGGTTGCAAGATTACCATATACATACCCGATGTTCTCGTCCCGGAGAGGTTTGAGGTGTCAAATATAT
>NC_039358.1:36722631-36722930 GCF_003573695.1 Papaver somniferum | reverse complement strand
AGATTGGATGAAACTGCAACCTATTACTGAACTCAGGTTACAAGATTACCGTATACAGACCTGATGTTCTCGTCCAGGCGAGGTTTGAGGTGTCAAATATATCAGATTGGATGAAACTACAACCTATTACTGAACTCAGGTTGCAAGATTACCATATACAGACCCGATGTTCTCGTCCAGGCGAGGTTTGAGGTGTCAAATATATAAGATTGGATGAAACTACAACCTATTACTGAACTTAGGTTGCAAGATTACCATATACAAACCCGATGTTCTCGTCCCGACGAGGTTTGATGTGT
>NC_039358.1:36719871-36722011 GCF_003573695.1 Papaver somniferum | reverse complement strand
TTACCATATACAGACCCGATGTTCTCGTCCACGCGAGGTTTGAGGTGCAAAAAATATCAGATTGGATGAAACTGCAACCTATTACTGAACTCAGGTTGCAAGATTACCATATACAGACCCGATGTTCTCGTCCCGTCGAGGTTTGAGGTGTCAAATACATCAGATTGGATGAAACTGCAACCCATTATTGTACTCAGGTTGCAAGATTACCATATACAGACCCGATGTTCTCGTCTCGGCGAGGTTTGAGATGTCAAATATATTAGACTGGATGAAACAACAACCTATTACTGAACTCAGGTTGCAAGATTATCATATACAGACCCGATGTTCTCGTCCAGGCGAGGTTTGAGGTGTCAAATATATCAGATTGTATGAAACTGTAACCTATTACTGAACTCTGGTTGCAATATTACCATATACAAACCCGATGTTCTCGTCCACGCGAGGTCTGAGGTGCAAAAAAATCAGATTGGATGAAACTGCAACCTATTACGAAATTCAGGTTGCAAGATTACCATATACATACCCGATGTTCTCGTCCAGGCGAGGTTTGAGGTGTCAAATATATCAGATTGGATGAAACTGCAACCTATTACTGAACTCAGGTTGCAAGATTACCATATACAGACCCGATGTTCTCGTCCCGACGATGTTTGAGATGTCAAATATATTAGATTGGATGAAACTGCAACCTATTACTGAACTCAGGTTGCAAGATTACCATATACAGACCCGATGTTCTCGTCTCGTCGAGGTTTGAGGTGTCAAATATATCAGAATGGTTGAAACTGCAACCTATTACTTAACTCAGGTTGCAAAATGACCATATACATACCCGATGTTACTGAACTCCGGTTGCAAGATTACTATATACAGACCCGATGTTCTCTTACAGGCGAGGTTTGAAATGTCAAATATATCAAATTGGCTAAAACTGCAACCTATTACTGAACTCAGGTTGCAAGATTACCATATACAGACCCGATGTTCTCTTCCCGGCGAGGTTTGAGGTGTAAAATATATATCATATTAGACGAAACTGCAACCTATTACTGAACTCAGGTTGCAAGATTACCATATACAGAACCGATGTTCTCGTCGCGCGAGGTTTGAGGTGTCAAATATATCAGATTGGATGAAACTGCAACCTTTTACTGAACTCAGGTTGCAATTACCATATACAGACCCGATGTTCTCGTCCAGGAGATGTTTGAGGTGTCAAATATATCAGATTGGATGAAACTACAACCTACTACTGAACTCAGGTTGCAATTACCATATACAGACCCGATGTTCTCGTTCCAGCGAGGTTTGATGTGTCAAATATATCAGATTGGATAAAACTGCAACCTATTACTGAAATCAGGTTGCAAGATTACCATATACAGACCCGAAGTTCTCGTCCCGACGAGGTTTGAGGTGTCAAATATATCAGATTGGACGAAACTGCAACCTATTACTGAACTCAGGTTGCAAGATTACCATATACAGACCCGATGTTCTCGTCATGGCGAGGTTTGATGTGTCAAATATATCAGATTGGATGAAACTGCAACCTATTATTGAACTCAAGTTGCAAGATTACCATATACAGACCCGATATTCTCGTCCAGGTGAGGTTTGAGGTGTCAAATATATCAGATTGGATGAAACATCAACCTATTACTGAACTCTGGTTGCAAGATTACCATATACCAACCCGATGTTCTCGTTCCGGCGAGGTTTGAGGTGTCAAATATATAAGATTAGATGAAACTACAACCTATTACTGAACTCAGGTTGCACGATTACCATATACAGACCCGTTGTTCTCGTCCCGGCGAGGTTTGAGGTGTCAAATATATCAAATTGGATGAAACTGCAACCTACTACTGAACTCAGGGTGCAAGATTACCATATACAGACCCGATGTTCTCGTCCCGGCGAGGTTTGAGGTGTCAAATATATCAGATTGGATGAAACTGCAACCTATTACTTAACTCAGGTTGCAAGATTACCATATACAGACCCGATTTTCTCGTCCCGGCGAGGTTTGAGGTGTCAAATATATTAGATTGGATGAAACTGCAACCTATTACTGAACTCATGTTGCAAGATTACCATATACATACGCGTTGTTCTCGTCCCGGCGAGGTTT
>NC_039358.1:36713512-36718667 GCF_003573695.1 Papaver somniferum | reverse complement strand
AACCTATTACTGAACTCTGGTTGCAATATTACCATATACAAACCCGATGTTCTCGTCCACGCGAGGTCTGAGGTGCAAAAAAATCAGATTGGATGAAACTGCAACCTATTACGAAATTCAGGTTGCAAGATTACCATATACATACCCGATGTTCTCGTCCAGGCGAGGTTTGAGGTGTCAAATATATCAGATTGGATGAAACTGCAACCTATTACTGAACTCAGGTTGCAAGATTACCATATACAGACCCGATGTTCTCGTCCCGACGATGTTTGAGATGTCAAATATATTAGATTGGATGAAACTGCAACCTATTACTGAACTCAGGTTGCAAGATTACCATATACAGACCCGATGTTCTCGTCTCGTCGAGGTTTGAGGTGTCAAATATATCAGAATGGTTGAAACTGCAACCTATTACTTAACTCAGGTTGCAAAATTACCATATACATACCCGATGTTACTGAACTCCGGTTGCAAGATTACTATATACAGACCCGATGTTCTTTTACAGGCGAGGTTTGAAGTGTCAAATATATCAAATTGGCTAAAACTGCAACCTATTACTGAACTCAGGTTGCAAGATTACCATATACAAACCCGATGTTCTCTTCCCGGCGAGGTTTGAGGTGTAAAATATATATCATATTAGACGAAACTGCAACCTATTACTGAACTCAGGTTGCAAGATTACCATATACAGATCCGATGTTCTCGTCGCGCGAGGTTTGAGGTGTCAAATATATCAGATTGGATGAAACTGCAACTTTTTACTGAACTCAGGTTGCAATTACCATATACAGACCCGATGTTCTCGGCCAGGAGATGTTTGAGGTGTCAAATATATCAGATTGGATGAAACTACAACCTACTACTGAACTCAGGTTGCAATTACCATATACAGACCCGATGATATCGTCGCGGCGAGGTTTGAGGTGTCAAATATATCAGATTGGATGAAACTGCAACCTATTACTGAACTCAGGTTGCAATTACCATATACAGACCCGATGTTCTCGTCCCGGCGAGGTTTTAGGTGTCAAATATATCAGATTGGATAAAACTACAACCTATTACTGAACTCAGGTTGCAAGATTACCGTATACAGACCCGATGTTCTCGTCCTTTTGAGGTGTCAAATATATCAGATTGGATGAAACCGCAACCTATTATCGAACTCAAGTTGCAAGATTACCATATACAGACCCGATATTCTCGTCCAGGCGAGGTTTGAGGTGTCAAATATATCAGATTGGATGAAACATCAACCTATTACTGAACTCTGGTTGCAAGATTACCATATACCAACCCGATTTTCTCGTCCCGGCGAGGTTTGAGGTGTCAAATATATAAGATTAGATGAAACTACAACCTATTACTGAACTCAGGTTGCACGATTACCATATACAGACCGGTTGTTCTCGTCCCGGCGAGGTTTGAGGTATCAAATATATCAGATTGGATGAAACTGCAACCTATTACTTAACTCAGGTTGCAAGATTACCATATACAAACCCGATTTTCTCGTCCCGGCGAGGTTTGAGGTGTCAAATATATCAGATTGGATGAAACTGCAACCTATTACTGAACTCATGTTGCAAGATTACCATATACATACGCGTTGTTCTCGTCCCGGCGAGGTTTGAGATGTCAAATATATTAGATTGGATGAAACTGCAACCTATTACTGAAGCAGGTTGCAAGGTTACCATATACAGACCCGATGTTCTCGTCCACGCGAGGTTTGAGGTGCAAAAAATATCAAATTGGATGAAACTGCAACCTATTACTGAACTCAGGTTGCAAGATTACCATATACAGACCCGATGTTCTCGTCATGGCGAGGTTTGATGTGTCAAATATATCAGATTGGATGAAACTGCAACCTATTCCTGAACTCAAGTTGCAATATTACCATATACAGACCCGATATTCTCGTCCAGGCGAGGTTTGAGGTGTCAAATATATCAGATTGGATGAAACTACAACCTATTACTGAACTCAGGTTGCACGATTACCATATACAGACCCGCTGTTCTCGTCCCGGCGAGTTTTGAGGTGTCAAATATATGAAATTGGATGAAACTGCAACCTACTACTGAACTCGGGTTGCAATATTACCATATACAGACCTGATGTTCTCGTCCCGGCGAGGTGTGAGGTGTCAAATATATCAGATTGGATGAAACTACAACCTATTACTGAACTCAGGTTGCAAGATTACCATATACAGACCCGATGTTCTCGTCGCGGCGAGGTTTGAGGTGTCAAATATATCAGATTGGATGAAACTGCAACCTATTACTGAAATCAGGTTGCAATTACCATATACAAACCCGATGTTCTCGTCCCGGCGAGGTTTGAGGTGTCAAATATATCATATTGGATAAAACTGCAACCTATTACTGAACTCAGGTTGCAAGATTAACATATACAGACCCGATGTTCTCGTCCTGGAGAGGTTTGAGGTATCAAATATATCAGATTGGATGAAACTGCAATCTATTACTGAACTCAGGTTGCAAGATTACCATATACAGACCCGATGTTGTCATCGCGATGAGGTTTGAGGTGTCAAATATATCAGAATGGATGAAACTGAAACCTATTACTGAACTCAGGTTGAAAGATTACCATATACAAACCCGATGTTCTCGTCCCGGCGAGGTTTCAGGTGTCAAATATACCAGATTGGATAAAACTGCAACATATTACTAAACTCAGTTTGCAAGATTACCATATACAGACCCGATGTTCTCGTCCAGGCGAGGTTAAAGGTGCCAAATATATCATATTGGATGAAACTGCAACCTATTACTGAACTCAGGTTGCAAAATTACCATATACAGACCCGATGATATCGTCGCGGCGAGGTTTGAGGTGTCAAATATATCAGATTGGATGAAACTGCAACCTATTACTGAACTCAGGTTGCAATTACCATATACAGACCTGATGTTCTCGTCCCGGCGAGGTTTTAGGTGTCAAATATATCAGATTGGATAAAACTACAACCTATTACTGAACTCAGGTTGCAAGATTACCGTATACAGACCCGATGTTCTCGTCCTGGAGAGGTTTGAGGTGTCAAATATATCAGATTGGATGAAACTTCAACCTATTACTGAACTCAGGTTACAAGATTACCATATACAGACCTGATGTTCTCGTCCAGGCGAGGTTTGAGGTGTCAAATATATCAGATTGGATGAAACTGCAAACTATTACTGAACTCAAGTTGCAAGATTACCATATACAGACCCGATGTTCTCGTCCAGGCGAGGTTTGAGGTGTCAAATATATCAGATTGGATGAAACTGCAACCTATTACTGAACTCTGGTTGCAAGATTACCATATAAAAACCCGATGTTATCGTCCCGGCGAGGTTTGAGATGTCAAATATATCATATTAGATGAAACTACAACCTATTACTGAACTCAGGTTGCACGATTACCATATACAGACCCGCTGTTCTCGTCCCGGCGAGGTTTGAGGTGTCAAATATATCAGATTGGATGAAACTACAACCTACTACTGAACTCAGGTTGCAAGATTACCATATACAGACCCGATGTTCTCGTCCCGGCGAGGTTTGAGGTGTCAAATATATCATATTGGATGAAACTGCAACCTATTACTGAACTCAGGTTGCAAGATTACCATATACAGACCCGATGTTCTCGTCCAGGCGAGGTTTGAGGTGTCAGATATATCATATTGGATGAAACTGTAACATATTACTGAATTCAGGTTGCAAGATTACCATATACAAATCCGATGTTCTCGTCCCGGCGAGGTTTGAGGTGTTAAATATATCATAATGGATGAAGCTGCAACCTATTACTGAACTCAGGTTAGGAGATTACCATATACAAACCCTATGTTCTCGTCTCGGCGAGGTTTGAGGTGTCAAATATCAGATTAGATGAAACTGCAACCTATTACTGAACTCAGGTTGAAAAATTACCATATACAGACCCGATTTTCTCGTCCCGGCGAGGTTCGGGGTGTCAAATATATCAGATTGGATGAAACTGCAACCTATTACTGAACTCTGGTTGCAAGATTACCATATACAGACCCGATGTTCTCGTCATGGCGAGGTTTGATGTGTCAAATATATCAGATTGGATGAAACTGCAACCTATTACTGAACTCAAGTTGCAAGATTACAATATACAGACCCGATGTTCTCGTTCAGGCGAGGTTTGAGGTGTCAAATATATCCGATTGGATGAAAATGCAACCTATTACTGAACTCTGGTTGCAAGATTACCTTATACAAACCCGATGTTCTCGTCCCGACGAGGTTTGAGGTGTCAAATATATCAGATTAGATGAAACTACAACCTATTACTGAACTCAGGTTGCACGATTACCATATACAGACCCGATGTTCTCGTCCCGGCGAGGTTTGAGGTGTCAAATATATCAGATTGGATGAAACTGCAACCTATTACTGAACTCAGGTTGCAAGATTACCATATAAAAACCCGATGTTCTCGTCCAGGCGAGGTTTGAGGTGTCAGATATATCATATTGGATGAAACTGCAACATATTACTGAATTCAGGTTGCAAGATTACCATATACAAATCCGATGTTCTCGTCCCGGAGAGGTTTGAGGTGTTAAATATATAAGAATGGATGAAGCTGCAACCTATTACTGAACTCAGGTTAGGAGATTACCATATACAAACCCTATGTTCTCGTCCCGGCGAGGTTTGAGGTGTCAAATATCAGATTGGATGAAACTGCAACCTATTATTGAACTCAGGTTGCAATATTACCATATACATACCCGATGTTCTCGTCCCGGCGAGGTTTGAGGTGTCAAATATATCAGATTGGATGAAAATGCAGCCTATTACTGAACTCAGGTTGCAAGATTACCATATACAGACCCGATGTTCTCGTCCAGGCGAGGTTTGAGGTGTCAAATATATCTGATTGGATGAAACTACAACTTATTACTGAACTCAGGCTGCAAGATTACTATATACAGACACAATGTTCTCGTTTAGGCGAGGTTTGAGGTGTCAAATATATCAGATTAGATAAAACTGCAACCTATTACTAAACTCCGGTTGCAATTACCATATACAGACCCTTTGTTCTCTTCCCGGCGAGGTTTGAGGGGTCAAATATATCAGA
>NC_039358.1:36572577-36713388 GCF_003573695.1 Papaver somniferum | reverse complement strand
TTGCAAGATTACCGTATACAGACCCGATGTTCTCGTCCTGGAGAGGTTTGAGGTGTCAAATATATCAGATTGGATGAAACTTCAACCTATTACTGAACTCAGGTTACAAGATTACCATATACAGACCTGATGTTCTCGTCCAGGCGAGGTTTGAGGTGTCAAATATATCAGATTGGATGAAACTGCAAACTATTACTGAACTCAAGTTGCAAGATTACCATATACAGACCCGATGTTCTCGTCCAGGCGAGGTTTGAGGTGTCAAATATATCAGATTGGATGAAACTGCAACCTATTACTGAACTCTGGTTGCAAGATTACCATATAAAAACCCGATGTTATCGTCCCGGCGAGGTTTGAGATGTCAAATATATCATATTAGATGAAACTACAACCTATTACTGAACTCAGGTTGCACGATTACCATATACAGACCCGCTGTTCTCGTCCCGGCGAGGTTTGAGGTGTCAAATATATCAGATTGGATGAAACTACAACCTACTACTGAACTCAGGTTGCAAGATTACCATATACAGACCCGATGTTCTCGTCCCGGCGAGGTTTGAGGTGTCAAATATATCATATTGGATGAAACTGCAACCTATTACTGAACTCAGGTTGCAAGATTACCATATACAGACCCGATGTTCTCGTCCAGGCGAGGTTTGAGGTGTCAGATATATCATATTGGATGAAACTGTAACATATTACTGAATTCAGGTTGCAAGATTACCATATACAAATCCGATGTTCTCGTCCCGGCGAGGTTTGAGGTGTTAAATATATCATAATGGATGAAGCTGCAACCTATTACTGAACTCAGGTTAGGAGATTACCATATACAAACCCTATGTTCTCGTCTCGGCGAGGTTTGAGGTGTCAAATATCAGATTAGATGAAACTGCAACCTATTACTGAACTCAGGTTGAAAAATTACCATATACAGACCCGATTTTCTCGTCCCGGCGAGGTTCGGGGTGTCAAATATATCAGATTGGATGAAACTGCAACCTATTACTGAACTCTGGTTGCAAGATTACCATATACAGACCCGATGTTCTCGTCATGGCGAGGTTTGATGTGTCAAATATATCAGATTGGATGAAACTGCAACCTATTACTGAACTCAAGTTGCAAGATTACAATATACAGACCCGATGTTCTCGTTCAGGCGAGGTTTGAGGTGTCAAATATATCCGATTGGATGAAAATGCAACCTATTACTGAACTCTGGTTGCAAGATTACCTTATACAAACCCGATGTTCTCGTCCCGACGAGGTTTGAGGTGTCAAATATATCAGATTAGATGAAACTACAACCTATTACTGAACTCAGGTTGCACGATTACCATATACAGACCCGATGTTCTCGTCCCGGCGAGGTTTGAGGTGTCAAATATATCAGATTGGATGAAACTGCAACCTATTACTGAACTCAGGTTGCAAGATTACCATATAAAAACCCGATGTTCTCGTCCAGGCGAGGTTTGAGGTGTCAGATATATCATATTGGATGAAACTGCAACATATTACTGAATTCAGGTTGCAAGATTACCATATACAAATCCGATGTTCTCGTCCCGGAGAGGTTTGAGGTGTTAAATATATAAGAATGGATGAAGCTGCAACCTATTACTGAACTCAGGTTAGGAGATTACCATATACAAACCCTATGTTCTCGTCCCGGCGAGGTTTGAGGTGTCAAATATCAGATTGGATGAAACTGCAACCTATTATTGAACTCAGGTTGCAATATTACCATATACATACCCGATGTTCTCGTCCCGGCGAGGTTTGAGGTGTCAAATATATCAGATTGGATGAAAATGCAGCCTATTACTGAACTCAGGTTGCAAGATTACCATATACAGACCCGATGTTCTCGTCCAGGCGAGGTTTGAGGTGTCAAATATATCTGATTGGATGAAACTACAACTTATTACTGAACTCAGGCTGCAAGATTACTATATACAGACACAATGTTCTCGTTTAGGCGAGGTTTGAGGTGTCAAATATATCAGATTAGATAAAACTGCAACCTATTACTAAACTCCGGTTGCAATTACCATATACAGACCCTTTGTTCTCTTCCCGGCGAGGTTTGAGGGGTCAAATATATCAGATTAGATGAAACTGCAACCTATTACTGAACTCAGGTTGAAAAATTACCATATACAGACCCGATTTTTTCGTCCCGGCGAGGTTCGGGGTGTCAAATATATCAGATTGGATGAAACTGCAACCTATTACTGAACTCTGGTTGCAAGATTACCATATACAGACCCGATGTTCTCGTCATGGCGAGGTTTGATGTGTCAAATATATCAGATTGGATGAAACTGCAACCTATTACTGAACTCAAGTTGCAAGATTACCATATACAGACCCGATGTTCTCGTCCAGGCAAGGTTTGAGGTGTCAAATATATCAGATTAGATGAAACTACAACCTATTACTGAACTCAGGTTGCACGATTACCATATACAGACCCGATGTTCTCGTCCAGACGAGGTTTGAGGTGTCAAATATATTAGATTGGATGAAACTGCAACGTATCACTGAACTCAGGTTGCAAGATTACCATATACAGACCCGATGTTCTCGTCCAGGAGAGGTTTGAGGTGTCAAATATATCAGATTGGATGAAACTACAACCTATTACTGAACTCAGGTTGCAAGATTACCATATACAGACCCGATGTTCTCGTCCAGGCGAGGTTTGAGGTGTCAAATATATCAGATTGGATGAAACTACAACCTATTACTGAACTCAGGTTGCAAGATTACCATATACAAACCCGATGTTCTCGTCCCGACGAGGTTTGATGTGTCAAATATATCAGATTGGATGAAACTGCAACCTATTACTGAACTCAGGTTACAAGATTACCATATACAGACCCGATGTTCTCATCATGGCGAGGTTTGATGTGTCAAATATATCAGATTGGATGAAACTGCAACCTATTACTGAACTCAAGTTGCAAGATTACCATATACAGACCCGATGTTCTCGTCTAGGCGAGGTTTGAGGTGTCAAATATATCAGATTGGATCAAACTGCAACCTATTACTGAACTCTGGTTGCAAGATTACCATATACAAACCCGATGTTCTCGTCCCGGCAAGGTTTGATGTGTCAAATATATCATATTAGATGAAACTACAACCTATTACTGAACTCAGGTTGCACGATTACCAAATACAGACCCGTTGTTCTCGTCCCGGCGAGGTTTTAGGTGTCAAATATATCAGATTGGATGAAACTACAACCTATCACTGAACTCAAGTTGCAAGATTACCATATACAGACCCGATGTTCTCGTCCAGGCGAGGTTTGAGGTGTCAAATATATCAGATTGGATGAAACTACAACCTATTACTGAACTCAGGTTGCAAGATTACCATATACAGACCCGATGTTCTCGTCCCGACGAGGTTTGATGTGTCAAATATATCAGATTGGATGAAACTGCAACCTATTACTAAACTCAAGTTGCAAGATTACCATATACAGACCCGATGTTCTCGTCCAGGCGAGGTTTGAGGTGTCAAATATATCAGATTAGATGAAACTACAACCTATTACTGAACTCAGGTTGCACGATTACCATATACAGACCCGATGTTCTCGTCCAGACGAGGTTTGAGGTGTCAAATATATTAGATTGGATGAAACTGCAACGTATCACTGAACTCAGGTTGCAAGATTACCATATACAGACCCGATGTTCTCGTCCAGGCGAGGTTTGAGGTGTCAAATATATCAGATTGGATGAAACTACAACCTATTACTGAACTCAGGTTGCAAGATTACCATATACAGACCCGATGTTCTCGTCCAGGCGAGGTTTGAGGTGTCAAATATATCAGATTGGATGAAACTACAACCTATTACTGAACTCAGGTTGCAAGATTACCATATACAAACCCGATGTTCTCGTCCCGACGAGGTTTGATGTGTCAAATATATCAGATTGGATGAAACTGCAACCTATTACTGAACTCAGGTTGCAAGATTACCATATACAGACCCGATGTTCTCATCATGGCGAGGTTTGATGTGTCAAATATATCAGATTGGATGAAACTGCAACCTATTACTGAACTCAAGTTGCAAAATTACCATATACAGACCCGATGTTCTCGTCTAGGCGAGGTTTGAGGTGTCAAATATATCAGATTGGATCAAACTGCAACCTATTACTGAACTCTGGTTGCAAGATTACCATATACAAACCCGATGTTCTCGTCCCGGCGAGGTTTGATGTGTCAAATATATCATATTAGATGAAACTACAACCTATTACTGAACTCAAGTTGCAAGATTACCATATACAGACCCGATGTTCTCGTCCAGGCGAGGTTTGAGGTGTCAAATATATCAGATTGGATGAAACTACAACCTATTACTGAACTCAGGTTGCAAGATTACCATATACAGACCCGATGTTCTCGTCCAGGCGAGGTTTGAGGTGTCAAATATATCATATTGGATGAAACTACAACCTATTACTGAACTCAGGTTGCAAGATTATCATATAAAAACCCGATGTTCTCGTCCCGACGAGGTTTGATGTGTCAAATATATCAGATTGGATGAAACTGCAACCTATTACTGAACTCAGGTTGCAAGATTACCATATACAGACCCGATGTTCTCGTCATGGCGAGGTTTGATGTGTCAAATATATCAGATTGGATGAAACTGCAACCTATTACTGAACTCAAGTTGCAAGATTACCATATACAGACCCGATGTTCTCGTCCAGGCGAGGTTTGAGGTGTCAAATATATCAGATTGGATGAAACTGCAACCTATTATTGAACTCTGGTTGCAAGATTACCATATACAAACCCGATGTTCTCGTCCCGGCGAGGTTTGAGGTGTCAAATATATCATATTAGATGAAACTACAACGTATACTGAACTCAGGTTGCACGATCACCATATACAGACCCGCTGTTCTCGTCCCGGCGAGGTTTGAGGTGTCAAATATATCAGATTGGATAAAACTACAACCTACTACTGAACTCAGGTTACAAGATTACAATATACAGACCCAATGTTCTCGTCCCGGCGAGGTTTGAGGTGTCAAATATATCAGATTGGATGAAACTGCAACCTATTACTGAACTCAGGTTGCAAGATTACCATATAGAGACCCGATGTTCTCGTCCAGGCGAGGTTTTAGGTGTCAGATATATCATATTGGATGAAACTGCAACATATTACTGAACTCAGGTTGCAAGATTACCATATACAAAGATGTTCTCGTCCCGGCGAGGTTTGAGGTGTTAAATATATCAAAATGGATGAAGCTGCAACCTATTACTGAACTCAGGTTAGGAGATTACCATATACAGACCCTATGTTCTCGTCCCGGCGAGGTTTGAGGTGTCAAATATATCAGATTCGATGAAACTGCAACCTATTATTGAACTCAGGTTGCAAGATTACCATATACAGACCCGATGTTCTCGTCCAAGCAAGGTTTGAGGTGTCAAATATATCTGATTGGATGAAACTACAACTTATTACTGAACTCAGGCTGCAAGATTACTATATACAGACACAATGTTCTCGTTTAGGCGAGGTTTGAGGTTTCAAATATATCAGATTGGATAAAACTTCAACCTATTACTAAACTCCGGTTGCAATTACCATATACAGACCCTATGTTCTCTTCCCGGCGAGGTTTGAGGTGTCAAATATATCAGATTAGATGAAACTGCAACCTATTACTGAACTCAGGTTGAAAAATTACCATATACAAACCCGATGTTCTCGTCCCGACGAGGTTCGGGGTATCAAATATATCAGATTGGATGAAACTGCAACCTATTACTGAACTCTGGTTGCAAGATTACTATATACAGACACGATGTTCTCATCCAGGCGAGGTTTGAGGTGTCAAATATATCAGATTGGATGAAGCTACAACCTATTATTGAACTCTGGTTGCAAGATTACTATATACAGACACGATGTTCTCGTCTAGGCGAGGTTTGAGGTGTCAAATATATCAGATTGGATAAAACTGCAACCTATTACTGAACTCCGGTTGCAATTACCATATACAGACCCGATGTTCTCGTCCCGACGAGGTTTGAGGTGTCAAATATATCAGATTGGATGAAACTACAACCTATTACTGAATTCAAGTTACAAGATTACCATATACAGACCCGATGTTCTCGTCCCGACGAGGTTTGAGGTGTCAAATATGTCAGATTGGATGAAACTGCAACCTATTACTGAACTCAGGTTGCAAGATTACTATATACAGACCCGATTTTTTCGTCCAGGCGAGGTTTGAGGTGTCAAATATATCATATTGGATGAAACTACAACCTATTACTGAACTCTGGTTGCAAGATTACTATATACAGACACGATGTTCTCGTCTAGGCGAGGTTTGAGGTGTCAAATATATCAGATTGGATAAAACTGCAACCTATTACTGAACTCCGGTTGCAATTACCATATACAGACCCGATGTTCTCGTCCCGACGAGGTTTGAGGTGTTAAATATATCAGATTGGATGAAACTACAACCTATTACTGAATTCATTGCAAGATTACCATATACAGACCCGATGTTCTCGTCCCGACGAGGTTTGAGGTGTCAAATATATCAGATTGGATGAAACCGCAACCTATTACTGAACTCAGGTTGCAAAATTACTATATACAGACCCGATGTTCTCGTCCAGGCGAGGTTTGAGGTGTCAAATATATCATATTGGATGAAACTACAACCTATTACTGAACTCTGGTTGCAAGATTACTATATACAGACACGATGTTCTCGTCTAGGCGAGGTTTGAGGTGTCAAATATATCAGATTGGATAAAACTGTAACCTATTACTGATCTCCGGTTGCAATTTACATATACAGACCCGATGTTCTCGTCCCGACGAGGTTTGAGGTGTCAAATATATCATATTGGATGAAACTACAACCTATTACTGAATTCAGGTTGCAAGATTACCATATACAGACCCGATGTTCTCGTCCCGACGAGGTTTGAGGTGTCAAATATATCAGATTGGATGAAAGTGCAACCTATTACTGAACTCTGGTTACAAGATTACTATATACAGACACGATGTTCTCGTCTAGGCGAGGTTTGAGGTGTCAAATATATCAGATTGGATAAAACTGCAACCTATTACTGAACTCCGGTTGCAATTACCATATACAGACCCGACGTTCTCGTCCCGACGAGGTTTGAGGTGTCAAATATATCAGATTGGATGAAACTACAACCTATTACTGAATTCAGGTTACAAGATTACCATATACAGACCCGATGTTCTCGTCCCGACGAGGTTTGAGGTGTCAAATATATCATATTGGATGAAACTACAACCTATTACTGAACTCTGGTTGCAAGATTACTATATACAGACACGATGTTCTCGTCTAGGCGAGGTTTGAGGTGTCAAATATATCAGATTGGATAAAACTGCAACCTATTACTGATCTCCGGTTGCAATTTACATATACAGACCCGATGTTCTCGTCCCGACGAGGTTTGAGGTGTCAAATATATCATATTGGATGAAATTACAACCTATTACTGAATTCAGGTTGCAAGATTACCATATACAGACCCGATGTTCTCGTCCCGACGAGGTTTGAGGTGTCAAATATATCAGATTGGATGAAAGTGCAACCTATTACTGAACTCTGGTTGCAAGATTACTATATACAGACACGATGTTCTCGTCTAGGCGAGGTTTGAGGTGTCAAATATATCAGATTGGATAAAACTGCAACCTATTACTGAACTTCGGTTGCAATTACCATATACAGACCCGACGTTCTCGTCCCGACGAGGTTTGAGGTGTCAAATATATCAGATTGGATGAAACTACAACCTATTACTGAATTCAGGTTACAAGATTACCATATACAAACCCGATGTTCTCGTCCCGACGAGGTTTGAGGTGTCAAATATATCATATTGGATGAAACTACAACCTATTACTGAATTCATTGCAAGATTACCATATACAGACCCGATGTTCTCGTCCCGACGAGGTTTGAGGTGTCAAATATATAAGATTGGATGAAAACGCAACCTATTACTGAACTCAGGTTGCAAAATTACTATATACAGACCCGATGTTCTCGTCCAGGCGAGGTTTGAGGTGTCAAATATATCATATTGGATGAAGCTACAACCTATTACTGAACTCTGGTTGCAAGATTACTATATACAGACACGATGTTCTCGTCTAGGCGAGGTTTGAGGTGTCAAATATATCAGATTGGATAAAACTGCAACCTATTACTGAACTCCGGTTGCAATTACCATATACAGACTCGACGTTCTCGTCCCGACGAGGTTTGAGGTGTCAAATATATCAGATTGGATGAAACTACAACCTATTACTGAATTCAGGTTGCAAGATTACCATATACAAACCCGATGTTCTCATCCCGGCGAGGTTTGAGGTGTCAAATATATCAGATTGGATGAAACTGCAACCTATTACTGAACTCGGGTTGCAAGATTACCATATACATACCCGATGTTCTCGTCCCGGCGAGGTTTGAGGTGTCAAATATATCATACTGGATGAAACTACAACCTATTACTGAACTCAGGTTGTAAGATTACCATATACAAACCCGATGTTCTCGTCCAGGCGAGGTTTGAGGTGTAAAATATATCATATTGGATGAAACTACAACCTATTACTGAACTCAGGTTGCAAGATTACCATATAAAAACCCGATGTTCTCGTCCCGACGAGGTTTGATGTGTCAAATATATCATATTGGATGAAACTGCAACCTATTACTGAACTCAGGTTGCAAGATTACCATATACAGACCCGATGTTCTCGTCATGGCGAGGTTTGATGTGTCAAATATATCAGATTAGATGAAACTGCAACCTATTACTGAACTCAAGTTGCAAGATTACTATATACAGACCCGATGTTCTCGTCCAGGCGAGGTTTGAGGTGTCAAATATATCAGATTGGATGAAACTGCAACCTATTATTGAACTCTGGTTGCAAGATTACCATATACAAACCCGATGTTCTCGTCCCGGCGAGGTTTGAGGTGTCAAATATATCATATTAGATGAAACTACAACGTATACTGAACTCAGGTTGCACGATCACCATATACAGACCCGCTGTTCTCGTCCCGGCGAGGTTTGAGGTGTCAAATATATCAGATTGGATAAAACTACAACCTACTACTGAACTCAGGTTACAAGATTACAATATACAGACCCAATGTTCTCGTCCCGGCGAGGTTTGAGGTGTCAAATATATCAGATTGGATGAAACTGCAACCTATTACTGAACTCAGGTTGCAAGATTACCATATACAGACCCAATGTTCTCGTCCAGGCGAGGTTTTAGGTGTCAGATATATCATATTGGATGAAACTGCAACATATTACTGAACTCAGGTTGCAAGATTACCATATACAAACCCGATGTTCTCGTCCCGGCGAGGTTTGAGGTGTTAAATATATCAAAATGGATGAAGCTGCAACCTATTACTGAACTCAGGTTAGGAGATTACCATATACAGACCCTATTTTCTCGTTCCGGCGAGGTTTGAGGTGTCAAATATATCATATTGGATGAAACTGCAACCTATTATTGAACTCAGGTTGCAAGATTACCATATACAGACCCGATGTTCTCGTCCAAGCAAGGTTTGAGGTGTCAAATATATCTGATTGGATGAAACTACAACTTATTACTGAACTCAGGCTGCAAGATTACTATATACAGACACAATGTTCTCGTTTAGGCGAGGTTTGAGGTGTCAAATATATCAGATTGGATAAAACTGCAACCTATTACTAAACTCCGGTTGCAATTACCATATACAGACCTTATGTTCTCTTCCCGGCGAGGTTTGAGGTGTCAAATATATCAGATTAGATGAAACTGCAACCTATTACTGAACTCAGGTTGAAAAATTACCATATACAAACCCGATGTTCTCGTCCCGACGAGGTTCGGGGTGTCAAATATATCAGATTGGATGAAACTGCAACCTATTACTGAACTCTGGTTGCAAGATTACTATATACAGACACGATGTTCTCATCCAGGCGAGGTTTGAGGTGTCAAATATATCAGATTGGATGAAGCTACAACCTATTATTGAACTCTGGTTGCAAGATTACTATATACAGACACGATGTTCTCGTCTAGGCGAGGTTTGAGGTGTCAAATATATCAGATTGGATAAAACTGCAACCTATTACTGAACTCCGGTTGCAATTACCATATACAGACCCGATGTTCTCGTCCCGACGAGGTTTGAGGTGTCAAATATATCAGATTGGATGAAACTACAACCTATTACTGAATTCAAGTTACAAGATTACCATATACAGACCCGATGTTCTCGTCCCGACGAGGTTTGAGGTGTCAAATATGTTAGATTGGATGAAACTGCAACCTATTACTGAACTCAGGTTGCAAGATTACTATATACAGACCCGATTTTTTCGTCCAGGCGAGGTTTGAGGTGTCAAATATATCATATTGGATGAAACTACAACCTATTACTGAACTCTGGTTGCAAGATTACTATATACAGACACGATGTTCTCGTCTAGGCGAGGTTTGAGGTGTCAAATATATCAGATTGGATAAAACTGCAACCTATTACTGAACTCCGGTTGCAATTACCATATACAGAACCGATGTTCTCGTCCCGACGAGGTTTGAGGTGTCAAATATATCATATTGGATGAAACTAGAACCTATTACTGAATTCAGGTTGCAAGATTACCATATACAGACCCGATGTTCTCGTCCCGACGAGGTTTGAGGTGTCAAATATATCAGATTGGATGAAAGTGCAACCTATTACTGAACTCTGGTTGCAAGATTACTATATACAGACACGATGTTCTCGTCTAGGCGAGGTTTGAGGTGTCAAATATATCAGATTGGATAAAACTGCAACCTATTACTGAATTCCGGTTGCAATTACCATATACAGACCCGATGTTCTCGTCCCGACGAGGTTTGAGGTGTCAAATATATCATATTGGATGAAACTACAACCTATTACTGAATTCAGGTTGCAAGATTACCATATACAGACCCGATGTTCTCGTCCCGACGAGGTTTGAGGTGTCAAATATATCTGATTGGATGAAACTACAACTTATTACTGAACTCAGGCTGCAAGATTACTATATACAGACACAATGTTCTCGTTTAGGCGAGGTTTGAGGTGTCAAATATATCAGATTGGATAAATATGCAACCTATTACTAAACTCCGGTTGCAATTACCATATACAGACCCTATGTTCTCTTCCCGGCGAGGTTTGAGGTGTCAAATATATCAGATTAGATGAAACTGCAACCTATTACTAAACTCCGGTTGCAATTACCATATACAGACCCTATGTTCTCTTCCCGGTGAGGTTTGAGGTGTCAAATATATCATATTGGATGAAACTGTAACATATTACTGAATTCAGGTTGAAAAATTACCATATACAGACACGATGTTCTCGTCCCGACGAGGTTCGGGGTGTCAAATATATCAGATTGGATGAAACTGCAACCTATTACTGAACTCTGGTTGCAAGATTACTATATACAGACACGATGTTCTCTTCCAGGCGAGGTTTGAGGTGTCAAATATATCATATTGGATGAAACTACAACCTATTACTGAACTCTGGTTGCAAGATTACTATATACAGACACGATGTTCTCGTCTAGGCGAGGTTTGAGGTGTCAAATATATCAGATTGGATAAAACTGCAACCTGTTACTGAACTCCGGTTACAATTACCATATACAGACCCGATGTTTTCGTCCCGACGAGGTTTGAGGTGTTAAATATATCAGATTGGATGAAACTACAACCTATTACTGAATTCATTGCAAGATTACCATATACAGACCCGATGTTCTCGTCCCGACGAGGTTTGAGGTGTCAAATATATCAGATTGGATGAAACCGCAACCTATTACTGAACTCAGGTTGCAAAATTACTATATACAGACCCGATGTTCTCGTCCAGGCGAGGTTTGAGGTGTCAAATATATCATATTGGATGAAACTACAACCTATTACTGAACTCTGGTTGCAAGATTACTATATACAGACACGATGTTCTCGTTTAGGCGAGGTTTGAGGTGTCAAATATATCAGATTGGATAAAACTGCAACCTATTACTGAACTCCGGTTGCAATTAACATATACAGACCCGATGTTCTCGTCCCGACGAGGTTTGAGGTGTCAAATATATCATATTGGATGAAACTACAACCTATTACTGAATTCAGGTTGCAAGATTACCATATACAGACCCGATGTTCTCGTCCCGACGAGGTTTGAGGTGTCAAATATATCAGATTGGATGAAACCGCAACCTATTACTGAACTCAGGTTGCAAAATTACTATATACAGACCCGATGTTCTCGTCCAGGCGAGGTTTGAGGTGTCAAATATATCATATTGGATGAAACTACAACCTATTACTGAACTCTGGTTGCAAGATTACTATATACAGACACGATGTTCTCGTTTAGGCGAGGTTTGAGGTGTCAAATATATCAGATTGGATAAAACTGCAACCTATTACTGAACTCCGGTTGCAATTAACATATACAGACCCGATGTTCTCGTCCCGACGAGGTTTGAGGTGTCAAATATATCATATTGGATGAAACTACAACCTATTACTGAATTCAGGTTGCAAGATTACCATATACAGACCCGATGTTCTCGTCCCGACGAGGTTTGAGGTGTCAAATATATCAGATTGGATGAAACCGCAACCTATTACTGAACTCAGGTTGCAAGATTACTATATACAGACCCGATGTTCTCGTCCAGGCGAGGATTGAGGTGTCAAATATATCATATTGGATGAAACTACAACCTATTACTGAACTCTGGTTGCAAGATTACTATATACAGACACGATGTTCTCGTCTAGGCGAGGTTTGAGGTGTCAAATATATCAGATTGGATAAAACTGCAACCTATTACTGAACTCCGGTTGCAATTACCATATACAGACCCGATGTTCTCGTCCCGACGAGGTTTGAGGTGTTAAATATATCAGATTGGATGAAACTACAACCTATTACTGAATTCATTGCAAGATTACCATATACAGACCCGATGTTCTCGTCCCGACGAGGTTTGAGGTGTCAAATATATCAGATTGGATGAAACCGCAACCTATTACTGAACTCAGGTTGCAAAATTACTATATACAGACCCGATGTTCTCGTCCAGGTGAGGTTTGAGGTGTCAAATATATCATATTGGATGAAACTACAACCTATTACTGAACTCTGGTTGCAAGATTACTATATACAGACACGATGTTCTCGTCTAGGCGAGGTTTGAGGTGTCAAATATATCATATTGGATAAAACTGCAACCTATTACTGAACTCCGGTTGCAATTAAAATATACAGACCCGATGTTCTCGTCCCGACGAGGTTTGAGGTGTCAAATATATCATATTCGATGAAACTACAACCTATTACTGAATTCAGGTTGCAAGATTACCATATACAGACCCGATGTTCTTGTCCCGACGAGGTTTGAGGTGTCAAATATATCAGATTGGATGAAAGTGCAACCTATTACTGAACTCTGGTTGCAAGATTACTATATACAGACACGATGTTCTCGTCTAGGCGAGGTTTGAGGTGTCAAATATATCAGATTGGATAAAACTGCAACCTATTACTGAACTCCGGTTGCAATTACCATATACAGACCGACGTTCTCGTCCCGACGAGGTTTGAGGTGTCAAATATATCAGATTGGATGAAACTACAACCTATTACTGAATTCAGGTTACAAGATTACCATATACAGACCCGATGTTCTCGTCCCGACGAGGTTTGAGGTGTCAAATATATCATATTGGATGAAACTACAACCTATTACTGAACTCTGGTTGCAAGATTACTATATACAGACACGATGTTCTCGTCTAGGCGAGGTTTGAGGTGTCAAATATATCAGATTGGATAAAACTGCAACCTATTACTGAACTACGGTTGCAATTACCATATACAGACCCGATGTTCTCGTCCCGACGAGGTTTGAGGTGTCAAATATATCAGATTGGATGAAACTGCAGCCTATTACTGAACTCAGGTTGCAAGATTACCATATACAGACCCGGTGTTCTCGTCCAGGCAAGGTTTGAGGTGTCAAATATATCTGATTGGATGAAACTACAACTTATTACTGAACTCAGGCTGCAAGATTACTATATACAGACACAATGTTCTCGTTTAGGCGAGGTTTGAGGTGTCAAATATATCAGATTGGATAAATATGCAACCTATTACTAAACTCCGGTTGCAATTACCATATACAGACACGATGTTCTCTTCCAGGCGAGGTTTGAGGTGTCAAATATATCAGATTGGATGAAACTACAACCTATTACTGAATTCATTGCAAGATTACCATATACAGACCCGATGTTCTCGTCCCGACGAGGTTTGAGGTGTCAAATATATCAGATTGGATGAAACCGCAACCTATTACTGAACTCAGGTTGCAAAATTACTATATACAGACCCGATGTTCTCGTCCAGGCGAGGTTTGAGGTGTCAAATATATCATATTGGATGAAACTACAACCTATTACTGAACTCTGGTTGCAAGATTACTATATACAGACACGATGTTCTCGTCTAGGCGAGGTTTGAGGTGTCAAATATATCAGATTGGATAAAACTGCAACCTGTTACTGAACTCCGGTTACAATTACCATATACAGACCCGATGTTTTCGTCCCGACGAGGTTTGAGGTGTTAAATATATCAGATTGGATGAAACTACAACCTATTACTGAATTCATTGCAAGATTACCATATACAGACCCGATGTTCTCGTCCCGACGAGGTTTGAGGTGTCAAATATATCAGATTGGATGAAACCGCAACCTATTACTGAACTCAGGTTGCAAAATTACTATATACAGACCCGATGTTCTCGTCCAGGCGAGGTTTGAGGTGTCAAATATATCATATTGGATGAAGCTACAACCTATTACTGAACTCTGGTTGCAAGATTACTATATACAGACACGATGTTCTCGTCTAGGCGAGGTTTGAGGTGTCAAATATATCAGATTGGATAAAACTGCAACCTATTACTGAACTCCGGTTGCAATTACCATATACAGACCCGATGTTCTCGTCCCGACGAGGTTTGAGGTGTCAAATATATCATATTAGGTGAAACTACAACCTATTACTGAATTCAGGTTGCAAGATTACCATATACAGACCCGATGTTCTCGTCCCGACGAGGTTTGAGGTGTCAAATATATCAGATTGGATGAAAGTGCAACCTATTACTGAACTCTGGTTGCTAGATTACTATATACAGACACGATGTTCTCGTCTAGGCGAGGTTTGAGGTGTCAAATATATTAGATTGGATAAAAATGCAACCTATTACTGAACTCCGGTTGCAATTACCATATACAGACCCGATGTTCTCGTCCCGACGAGGTTTGAGGTATCAAATATATCAGATTGGATGAAACTACAACCTATTACTGAATTCAGGTTGCAAGATTACCATATACAGACCCGATGTTCTCGTCCCGACGAGGTTTGAGGTGTCAAATATATCAGATTGGATGAAACTGCAACCTATTACTGAACTCAGGTTGCAAGATTACTATATACAAACCCGATTTTTTCGTCCAGGCGAGGTTTGAGGTGTCAAATTTATCATATTGGATGAAACTACAACCTATTACTGAACTCTGGTTGCAAGATTACTATATACAGACACGATGTTCTCGTCTAGGCGAGGTTTGAGGTGTCAAATATATCAGATTGGATAAAACTGCAACCTATTACTGAACTACGGTTGCAATTACCATATACAGACCCGATGTTCTCGTCCCGACGAGGTTTGAGGTGTCAAATATATCAGATTGGATGAAACTGCAGCCTATTACTGAACTCAGGTTGCAAGATTACCATATACAGAACCGGTGTTCTCGTCCAGGCAAGGTTTGAGGTGTCAAATATATTTGATTGGATTAAACTACAACTTATTACTGAACTCAGGCTGCAATATTACTATATCCAGACACAATGTTCTCGTTTAGGCGAGGTTTGAGGTGTCAAATATATCAGATTGGATAAATATGCAACCTATTACTAAACTCCGGTTGCAATTACCATATACAGACACGATGTTCTCTTCCAGGCGAGGTTTGAGGTGTCAAATATATCAGATTGGATGAAATTACAACCTATTACTGAACTCTGGTTGCAAGATTACTATATACAGACACGATGTTCTCGTCTAGGCGAGGTTTGAGGTGTCAAATATATCAGATTGGATAAAACTGCAACCTATTACTGAACTCCGGTTGCAATTACCATATACAGACCGACGTTCTCGTCCCGACGAGGTTTGAGGTGTCAAATATATCAGATTGGATGAAACTACAACCTATTACTGAATTCAGGTTACAAGATTACCATATACAGACCCGATGTTCTCGTCCCGACGAGGTTTGAGGTGTCAAATATATCATATTGGATGAAACTACAACCTATTACTGAACTCTGGTTGCAAGATTACTATATACAGACACGATGTTCTCGTCTAGGCGAGGTTTGAGGTGTCAAATATATCAGATTGGATAAAACTGCAACCTATTACTGAACTCCGGTTGCAATTACCATATACAGACCCGATGTTCTCGTCCCGACGAGGTTTGAGGTGTCAAATATATCATATTGGATGAAACTACAACCTATTACTGAATTCAGGTTGCAAGATTACCATATACAGACCCGATGTTCTCGTCCCGACGAGGTTTGAGGTGTCAAATATATCAGATTGGATGAAAGTGCAACCTATTACTGAACTCTGGTTGCAAGATTACTATATACAGACACGATGTTCTCGTCTAGGCGAGGTTACGAGGTTCGGGGTGTCAAATATATCAGATTGGATGAAACCAACCTATTACTGAACTCTGGTTGCAAGATTACTATATACAGACACGATGTTCTCTTCCAGGCGAGGTTTGAGGTGTCAATATATCATATTGGATGATGAAAACAACCTATTACTGAACTCTGGTTGCAAGATTACCATATACAGACACGATGTTCTCGTCCCTAGGCGAGGTTTGAGGTGTCAAAATATCAGATTGGATAAAACTGCAACCTATACTGAACTCAGTTACAAATTACCATAACAGACCCGATGTTTTCGTCCGACGAGGTTTGAGGTGTTAAATAGATCAGATTGGATGAAACTACAACCTATTACTGAACTTCATTGCAAGATTACCATATACAGACCCGATGTCTCGTCCCGACGAGGTTTGAGGTTCAATATATCAGATTGGATGAAACCGCAACCTATTACTGAACTCAGGTTGCAAAATTATATACAGACCCGATGTTCTCGTTCCAGGCGAGGTTTGAGGTGTCAAATATATCATATTGGATGAAACTACAACCTATTACTGAACTCTGGTTGCAAGATTACATACAGACCGAGTTCTCGTCTAGGCGAGGTTTGAGGTGTCAAATATATCATATTGGATAAACCTGAAACCTATTACTGAACTCAGGTTGCAAGATTAAAATATACAGACCCGATGTTCTCGTCCCGACGAGGTTTGAGGTGTCAAATATATCATATTCGATGAAACTACAACCTATACTGAATTCAGGTTGCAAGATTACCATATACAGACCCGATGTTTGTCCCGACGAGGTTTGAGGTGTCAAATATATCAGATTGGATGAAAGTGCAACCTATTACTGAACTCTGGTTGCAAGATTACATATACAGACACGATGTTCTCGTCTAGGCGAGGTTTGAGGTGTCAAATATATCAGATTGGATAAAACTGCAACCTATTACTGAATTCCGGTTGCAATTACCATATACAGACCCGAGGTCTCGTCCCGACGAGGTTGAGGTGTCAAATATATCATATGGATGAAACTACAACCTATTACTGAATTCAGGTTGCAAGATTACCATATACAGACCCGATGTTCTCGTCCCGACGAGGGGTTTGAGGTGTCAAATATATCTGATTGGATGAAACTACAACTATTACTGAACTCAGGTTGCAAGATTACTATATACAGACACAATGTTCTCGTTTAGGCGAGGTTTGAGGTGTCAAATATATCAGATTGATAAATATGCAACCTATTACTAAACCGGTTGCAATTACCATATACAGACCCTATGTTCTCTTCCCGGCGAGGTTTGAGGTGTCAAATATATCAGATTAGATGAAACTGCAACCTATTACTAACTCGGTTGCATTACCATATACAGACCTATGTTCTCTTCCCGGTGAGGTTTGAGGTGTCAAATATATCATATTGGATGAAAT
Organism: Papaver somniferum; assembly: GCF_003573695.1. Classification (NCBI taxonomy): domain Eukaryota; kingdom Viridiplantae; phylum Streptophyta; class Magnoliopsida; order Ranunculales; family Papaveraceae; genus Papaver; species Papaver somniferum. The sequence continues at coordinate 36,694,982 of NC_039358.1, read as the reverse complement.
GAAACTGAACATATTACTGAATTCAGGTTGAAAAATTACCATATACAGACACGATGTTCTTTCCCGACGAGGTTCGGGTGTCAAATATATCAGATTGGATGAAACTGCAACCTATTACTGAACTCTGGTTGCAGATTACTATATACAGACACGATGTTCTCTTCCAGGCGAGGTTTGAGGTGTCAAATATATCATATTGGATGAAACTACAACCTATTACTGAACTCTGGTTGCAAGATTACTATATACAGACACGATGTTCTCGTCTAGGCGAGGTTTGAGGTGTCAAATATATCAGATTGGATAAAACTGCAACCTGTTACTGAACCCGGTTACAATTACCATATACAGACCGATGTTTCGTCCCGACGAGGTTTGGGTGTTAAATATATCAGATTGGATGAAACTACAACCTATTTACTGAATTCATTGCAAGATTACCATATACAGACCCGATGTTCTCGTCCGACGAGGTTTGAGGTGTCAAATATATCAGATTGGATGAAACCGCAACCTATTACTGAACTCAGGTTGCAAAATTACTATATACAGACCCGATGTTCTCGTCCAGGCGAGGTTTGAGGTGTCAAATATATCATATTGGATGAAACTACAACCTATTACTGAACTCTGGTTGCAAGATTACTATATACAGACACGATGTTCTCGTATAGGCGATGAGGTTTGAGGTGTCAAATATATCATATTGGATAAAACTGCAACCTATTACTGAACTCCGGTTGCAATTAAAATATACAGACCCGATGTTCTCGTCCCGACGAGGTTTGAGGTGTCAAAATATCATATTCGATGAAACTACAACCTATTACTGAATTCAGGTTGCAAGATTACCATATACAGACCCGATTTTTGTCCCGACGAGGTTTGAGGTGTCAAATATATCAGTTGGATGAAAGTGCAACCTATTACTGAACTCTGGTTGCAAGATTACTATATACAGACACGATGTTCTCGTCTAGGCGAGGTTTGAGGTGTCAAATATATCAGATTGGATAAAACTGCAACCTATTACTGAATTCCGGTTGCAATTACCATATACAGACCCGATGTTCTCGTCCCGACGAGGTTTGAGGTGTCAAATATATCATATTGGATGAAACTACAACCTATTACTGAATTCAGGTTGCAAGATTACCATATACGACCCGATGTTCTCGTCCCGACGAGGTTTGAGGTGTCAAATATATCAATTGGATGAAAGTGCAACCTATTACTGAACTCAGGTTGCAAGATTACTATATACAGACCCGATTTTTTCGTCCAGGCGAGGTTTGAGGTGTCAAATATATCATATTGGATGAAACTACAACCTATTACTGAACTCTGGTTGCAAGATTACTATATACAGACACGATGTTCTCGTCTAGGCGAGGTTTGAGGTGTCAAATATATCAGATTGGATAAAACTGCAACCTATTACTGAACTCCGGTTGCAATTACCATATACAGAACCGATGTTCTCGTCCCGACGAGGTTTGAGGTGTCAAATATATCATATTGGATGAAACTAGAACCTATTACTGAATTCAGGTTGCAAGATTACCATATACAGACCCGATGTTCTCGTCCCGACGAGGTTTGAGGTGTCAAATATATCAGATTGGATGAAAGTGCAACCTATTACTGAACTCTGGTTGCAAGATTACTATATACAGACACGATGTTCTCGTCTAGGCGAGGTTTGAGGTGTCAAATATATCAGATTGGATAAAACTGCAACCTATTACTGAATTCCGGTTGCAATTACCATATACAGACCCGATGTTCTCGTCCCGACGAGGTTTGAGGTGTCAAATATATCATATTGGATGAAACTACAACCTATTACTGAATTCAGGTTGCAAGATTACCATATACAGACCCGATGTTCTCGTCCCGACGAGGTTTGAGGTGTCAAATATATCTGATTGGATGAAACTACAACTTATTACTGAACTCAGGCTGCAAGATTACTATATACAGACACAATGTTCTCGTTTAGGCGAGGTTTGAGGTGTCAAATATATCAGATTGGATAAATATGCAACCTATTACTAAACTCCGGTTGCAATTACCATATACAGACCCTATGTTCTCTTCCCGGCGAGGTTTGAGGTGTCAAATATATCAGATTAGATGAAACTGCAACCTATTACTAAACTCCGGTTGCAATTACCATATACAGACCCTATGTTCTCTTCCCGGTGAGGTTTGAGGTGTCAAATATATCATATTGGATGAAACTGTAACATATTACTGAATTCAGGTTGAAAAATTACCATATACAGACACGATGTTCTCGTCCCGACGAGGTTCGGGGTGTCAAATATATCAGATTGGATGAAACTGCAACCTATTACTGAACTCTGGTTGCAAGATTACTATATACAGACACGATGTTCTCTTCCAGGCGAGGTTTGAGGTGTCAAATATATCATATTGGATGAAACTACAACCTATTACTGAACTCTGGTTGCAAGATTACTATATACAGACACGATGTTCTCGTCTAGGCGAGGTTTGAGGTGTCAAATATATCAGATTGGATAAAACTGCAACCTGTTACTGAACTCCGGTTACAATTACCATATACAGACCCGATGTTTTCGTCCCGACGAGGTTTGAGGTGTTAAATATATCAGATTGGATGAAACTACAACCTATTACTGAATTCATTGCAAGATTACCATATACAGACCCGATGTTCTCGTCCCGACGAGGTTTGAGGTGTCAAATATATCAGATTGGATGAAACCGCAACCTATTACTGAACTCAGGTTGCAAAATTACTATATACAGACCCGATGTTCTCGTCCAGGCGAGGTTTGAGGTGTCAAATATATCATATTGGATGAAACTACAACCTATTACTGAACTCTGGTTGCAAGATTACTATATACAGACACGATGTTCTCGTTTAGGCGAGGTTTGAGGTGTCAAATATATCAGATTGGATAAAACTGCAACCTATTACTGAACTCCGGTTGCAATTAACATATACAGACCCGATGTTCTCGTCCCGACGAGGTTTGAGGTGTCAAATATATCATATTGGATGAAACTACAACCTATTACTGAATTCAGGTTGCAAGATTACCATATACAGACCCGATGTTCTCGTCCCGACGAGGTTTGAGGTGTCAAATATATCAGATTGGATGAAACCGCAACCTATTACTGAACTCAGGTTGCAAAATTACTATATACAGACCCGATGTTCTCGTCCAGGCGAGGTTTGAGGTGTCAAATATATCATATTGGATGAAACTACAACCTATTACTGAACTCTGGTTGCAAGATTACTATATACAGACACGATGTTCTCGTTTAGGCGAGGTTTGAGGTGTCAAATATATCAGATTGGATAAAACTGCAACCTATTACTGAACTCCGGTTGCAATTAACATATACAGACCCGATGTTCTCGTCCCGACGAGGTTTGAGGTGTCAAATATATCATATTGGATGAAACTACAACCTATTACTGAATTCAGGTTGCAAGATTACCATATACAGACCCGATGTTCTCGTCCCGACGAGGTTTGAGGTGTCAAATATATCAGATTGGATGAAACCGCAACCTATTACTGAACTCAGGTTGCAAGATTACTATATACAGACCCGATGTTCTCGTCCAGGCGAGGATTGAGGTGTCAAATATATCATATTGGATGAAACTACAACCTATTACTGAACTCTGGTTGCAAGATTACTATATACAGACACGATGTTCTCGTCTAGGCGAGGTTTGAGGTGTCAAATATATCAGATTGGATAAAACTGCAACCTATTACTGAACTCCGGTTGCAATTACCATATACAGACCCGATGTTCTCGTCCCGACGAGGTTTGAGGTGTTAAATATATCAGATTGGATGAAACTACAACCTATTACTGAATTCATTGCAAGATTACCATATACAGACCCGATGTTCTCGTCCCGACGAGGTTTGAGGTGTCAAATATATCAGATTGGATGAAACCGCAACCTATTACTGAACTCAGGTTGCAAAATTACTATATACAGACCCGATGTTCTCGTCCAGGTGAGGTTTGAGGTGTCAAATATATCATATTGGATGAAACTACAACCTATTACTGAACTCTGGTTGCAAGATTACTATATACAGACACGATGTTCTCGTCTAGGCGAGGTTTGAGGTGTCAAATATATCATATTGGATAAAACTGCAACCTATTACTGAACTCCGGTTGCAATTAAAATATACAGACCCGATGTTCTCGTCCCGACGAGGTTTGAGGTGTCAAATATATCATATTCGATGAAACTACAACCTATTACTGAATTCAGGTTGCAAGATTACCATATACAGACCCGATGTTCTTGTCCCGACGAGGTTTGAGGTGTCAAATATATCAGATTGGATGAAAGTGCAACCTATTACTGAACTCTGGTTGCAAGATTACTATATACAGACACGATGTTCTCGTCTAGGCGAGGTTTGAGGTGTCAAATATATCAGATTGGATAAAACTGCAACCTATTACTGAACTCCGGTTGCAATTACCATATACAGACCGACGTTCTCGTCCCGACGAGGTTTGAGGTGTCAAATATATCAGATTGGATGAAACTACAACCTATTACTGAATTCAGGTTACAAGATTACCATATACAGACCCGATGTTCTCGTCCCGACGAGGTTTGAGGTGTCAAATATATCATATTGGATGAAACTACAACCTATTACTGAACTCTGGTTGCAAGATTACTATATACAGACACGATGTTCTCGTCTAGGCGAGGTTTGAGGTGTCAAATATATCAGATTGGATAAAACTGCAACCTATTACTGAACTACGGTTGCAATTACCATATACAGACCCGATGTTCTCGTCCCGACGAGGTTTGAGGTGTCAAATATATCAGATTGGATGAAACTGCAGCCTATTACTGAACTCAGGTTGCAAGATTACCATATACAGACCCGGTGTTCTCGTCCAGGCAAGGTTTGAGGTGTCAAATATATCTGATTGGATGAAACTACAACTTATTACTGAACTCAGGCTGCAAGATTACTATATACAGACACAATGTTCTCGTTTAGGCGAGGTTTGAGGTGTCAAATATATCAGATTGGATAAATATGCAACCTATTACTAAACTCCGGTTGCAATTACCATATACAGACACGATGTTCTCTTCCAGGCGAGGTTTGAGGTGTCAAATATATCAGATTGGATGAAACTACAACCTATTACTGAATTCATTGCAAGATTACCATATACAGACCCGATGTTCTCGTCCCGACGAGGTTTGAGGTGTCAAATATATCAGATTGGATGAAACCGCAACCTATTACTGAACTCAGGTTGCAAAATTACTATATACAGACCCGATGTTCTCGTCCAGGCGAGGTTTGAGGTGTCAAATATATCATATTGGATGAAACTACAACCTATTACTGAACTCTGGTTGCAAGATTACTATATACAGACACGATGTTCTCGTCTAGGCGAGGTTTGAGGTGTCAAATATATCAGATTGGATAAAACTGCAACCTGTTACTGAACTCCGGTTACAATTACCATATACAGACCCGATGTTTTCGTCCCGACGAGGTTTGAGGTGTTAAATATATCAGATTGGATGAAACTACAACCTATTACTGAATTCATTGCAAGATTACCATATACAGACCCGATGTTCTCGTCCCGACGAGGTTTGAGGTGTCAAATATATCAGATTGGATGAAACCGCAACCTATTACTGAACTCAGGTTGCAAAATTACTATATACAGACCCGATGTTCTCGTCCAGGCGAGGTTTGAGGTGTCAAATATATCATATTGGATGAAGCTACAACCTATTACTGAACTCTGGTTGCAAGATTACTATATACAGACACGATGTTCTCGTCTAGGCGAGGTTTGAGGTGTCAAATATATCAGATTGGATAAAACTGCAACCTATTACTGAACTCCGGTTGCAATTACCATATACAGACCCGATGTTCTCGTCCCGACGAGGTTTGAGGTGTCAAATATATCATATTAGGTGAAACTACAACCTATTACTGAATTCAGGTTGCAAGATTACCATATACAGACCCGATGTTCTCGTCCCGACGAGGTTTGAGGTGTCAAATATATCAGATTGGATGAAAGTGCAACCTATTACTGAACTCTGGTTGCTAGATTACTATATACAGACACGATGTTCTCGTCTAGGCGAGGTTTGAGGTGTCAAATATATTAGATTGGATAAAAATGCAACCTATTACTGAACTCCGGTTGCAATTACCATATACAGACCCGATGTTCTCGTCCCGACGAGGTTTGAGGTATCAAATATATCAGATTGGATGAAACTACAACCTATTACTGAATTCAGGTTGCAAGATTACCATATACAGACCCGATGTTCTCGTCCCGACGAGGTTTGAGGTGTCAAATATATCAGATTGGATGAAACTGCAACCTATTACTGAACTCAGGTTGCAAGATTACTATATACAAACCCGATTTTTTCGTCCAGGCGAGGTTTGAGGTGTCAAATTTATCATATTGGATGAAACTACAACCTATTACTGAACTCTGGTTGCAAGATTACTATATACAGACACGATGTTCTCGTCTAGGCGAGGTTTGAGGTGTCAAATATATCAGATTGGATAAAACTGCAACCTATTACTGAACTACGGTTGCAATTACCATATACAGACCCGATGTTCTCGTCCCGACGAGGTTTGAGGTGTCAAATATATCAGATTGGATGAAACTGCAGCCTATTACTGAACTCAGGTTGCAAGATTACCATATACAGAACCGGTGTTCTCGTCCAGGCAAGGTTTGAGGTGTCAAATATATTTGATTGGATTAAACTACAACTTATTACTGAACTCAGGCTGCAATATTACTATATCCAGACACAATGTTCTCGTTTAGGCGAGGTTTGAGGTGTCAAATATATCAGATTGGATAAATATGCAACCTATTACTAAACTCCGGTTGCAATTACCATATACAGACACGATGTTCTCTTCCAGGCGAGGTTTGAGGTGTCAAATATATCAGATTGGATGAAATTACAACCTATTACTGAACTCTGGTTGCAAGATTACTATATACAGACACGATGTTCTCGTCTAGGCGAGGTTTGAGGTGTCAAATATATCAGATTGGATAAAACTGCAACCTATTACTGAACTCCGGTTGCAATTACCATATACAGACCGACGTTCTCGTCCCGACGAGGTTTGAGGTGTCAAATATATCAGATTGGATGAAACTACAACCTATTACTGAATTCAGGTTACAAGATTACCATATACAGACCCGATGTTCTCGTCCCGACGAGGTTTGAGGTGTCAAATATATCATATTGGATGAAACTACAACCTATTACTGAACTCTGGTTGCAAGATTACTATATACAGACACGATGTTCTCGTCTAGGCGAGGTTTGAGGTGTCAAATATATCAGATTGGATAAAACTGCAACCTATTACTGAACTCCGGTTGCAATTACCATATACAGACCCGATGTTCTCGTCCCGACGAGGTTTGAGGTGTCAAATATATCATATTGGATGAAACTACAACCTATTACTGAATTCAGGTTGCAAGATTACCATATACAGACCCGATGTTCTCGTCCCGACGAGGTTTGAGGTGTCAAATATATCAGATTGGATGAAAGTGCAACCTATTACTGAACTCTGGTTGCAAGATTACTATATACAGACACGATGTTCTCGTCTAGGCGAGGTTTGAGGTGTCAAATATAACAGATTGGATAAAACTGCAACCTATTACTGAACTCCGGTTGCAATTACCATATACAGACCCGATGTTCTCGTCCCGACGAGGTTTGAGGTATCAAATATATCAGATTGGATGAAACTACAACCTATTACTGAATTCAGGTTGCAAGATTACCATATACAGACCCGATGTTCTCGTCCCGACGAGGTTTGAGGTATCAAATATATCAGATTGGATGAAACTGCAACCTATTACTGAACTCAGGTTGCAAGATTACTATATACAAACCCGATTTTTTCGTCCAGGCGAGGTTTGAGGTGTAAAATATATCATATTGGATGAAACTACAACCTATTACTGAACTCTGGTTGCAAGATTACTATATACAGACACGATGTTCTCGTCTAGGCGAGGTTTGAGTGTCAAATATATCAGATTGGATACAACTGCAACCTATTACTGAACTCCGGTTGCAATTACCATATACAGACCCGATGTTCTCGTCCCGACGAGGTTTGAGGTGTCAAATATATCAGATTGGATGAAACTGCAGCCTATTACTGAACTCAGGTTGCAAGATTACCATATACAGACCCGGTGTTCTCGTCCAGGCAAGGTTTGAGGTGTCAAATATATCTGATTGGATGAAACTACAACTTATTACTGAACTCAGGCTGCAAGATTACTATATACAGACACAATGTTCTCGTTTAGGCGAGGTTTGAGGTGTCAAATATATCAGATTGGATAAATATGCAACCTATTACTAAACTCCGGTTGCAATTACCATATACAGACACGATGTTCTCTTCCAGGCGAGGTTTGAGGTGTCAAATATATCAGATTGGATGAAACTACAACCTATTACTGAACTCTGGTTGCAAGATTACTATATACAGACACGATGTTCTCGTCTAGGCGAGGTTTGAGGTGTCAAATATATCAGATTGGATAAAACTGCAACCTGTTACTGAACTCCGGTTGCAATTACCATATACAGACCCGATGTTCTCGTCCCGACGAGGTTTGAGGTGTTAAATATATCAGATTGGATGAAACTACAACCTATTACTGAATTCATTGCAAGATTACCATATACAGACCCGATGTTCTCGTCCCGACGAGGTTTGAGGTGTCAAATATATCAGATTGGATGAAACCGCAACCTATTACTGAACTCAGGTTGCAAAATTACTATATACAGACCCGATGTTCTCGTCCAGGTGAGGTTTGAGGTGTCAAATATATCATATTGGATGAAACTACAACCTATTACTGAACTCTGGTTGCAAGATTACTATATACAGACACGATGTTCTCGTCTAGGCGAGGTTTGAGGTGTCAAATATATCATATTGGATAAAACTGCAACCTATTACTGAACTCCGGTTGCAATTAAAATATACAGACCCGATGTTCTCGTCCCGACGAGGTTTGAGGTGTCAAATATATCATATTCGATGAAACTACAACCTATTACTGAATTCAGGTTGCAAGATTACCATATACAGACCCGATGTTCTTGTCCCGACGAGGTTTGAGGTGTCAAATATATCAGATTGGATGAAAGTGCAACCTATTACTGAACTCTGGTTGCAAGATTACTATATACAGACACGATGTTCTCGTCTAGGCGAGGTTTGAGGTGTCAAATATATCAGATTGGATAAAACTGCAACCTATTACTGAACTCTGGTTGCAATTACCATATACAGACCCGATGTTCTCGTCCCGACGAGGTTTGAGGTGTCAAATATATCAGATTGGATGAAACTACAACCTATTACTGAATTCAGGTTACAAGATTACCATATACAGACCCGATGTTCTCGTCCCGACGAGGTTTGAGGTGTCAAATATATCAGATTGGATGAAACTGCAACCTATTACTGAACTCAGGTTGCAAGATTACTATATACAGACCCGATTTTTTCGTCCAGGCGAGGTTTGAGGTGTCAAATATATCATATTGGATGAAACTACAACCTATTACTGAACTCTGGTTGCAAGATTACTATATACAGACACGATGTTCTCGTCTAGGCGAGGTTTGAGGTGTCAAATATATCAGATTGGATAAAACTGCAACCTATTACTGAACTCCGGTTACAATTACCATATACAGACCCGATGTTCTCGTCCCGACGATGTTTGAGGTGTCAAATATATCAGATTGGATGAAACTACAACCTATTACTGAATTCAGGTTGCAAGATTACCATATACAAACCCGATGTTCTCATCCCGGCGAGGTTTGAGGTGTCAAATATATCAGATTGGATGAAACTGCAACCTATTACTGAACTCGGGTTGCAAGATTACCATATACATACCCGATGTTCTCGTCCCGGCGAGGTTTGAGGTGTCAAATATATCATACTGGATGAAACTGCAACTTATTACTGAACTCTGGTTGTAAGATTACCATATACAAACCCGATGTTCTCGTCCAGGCGAGGTTTGAGGTGTCAAATATATCAGATTGGATGAAACTTCAACCTATTACTGAACTCAGGTTGCAAGATTACTATATACAGACCCGATGTTCTCGTCCCGTCGAGGTTTGAAGTGTCAAATATATTAGATTGGATGAAACTGTAACCTATTACTGAACTCAGGTTGCAAGATTACCATATACAGACCCGATGTTCTTGTCCCGACGAGGCTTGAGGTGTCAAATATATCAGATTGGATGAAACTGCAACCTATTACTGAACTCAGGTTGCAATATGACCATATACAGAGCCGATGTTCTCGTCCAGGCGATGTTTGAGGTGTCAAATATATCAGATTGAATGAAACTACAATCTGTTACTGAACTTTGACTGCAATTACCATATACAGACCCGATGTTCTCGTCCAGGCGAAGGTTAAAGAAAATTTAAGTGTACGGTTAAAGCAAATTTTCTGGCGACGATGATTCAAATTTTTCCGGCGACAGTGATTCAACTTTTTCCAGCGATGTCAAATTTTCCCGCGACGGTTAAAGCAAATTTTCCGGCGAAGGTGAAAGCAAATTTTCCGGCAACGCCGAAAATGACCAAAGCGAAATCATATTTCCCGACGACGGCGAAATTGACCAAATTACCCTCGTCGGCAGCAAATTTCAGGCGACTTTGAAAATGACCAAATTACCTCTAATAGGAGTTTTTTACTCTTCATAGTAGGGGTATCGTTACAAATTGTTCATTCAAGTTTTCAACCACAAAACCGTCCGAAGTTAGACCTAAATTGGCAGTTGTTATTGGCAGGTGATATTACCGATTTGGGAATAGGCGTGACCCTGCAAGAATTTAGAGTTTATTTGTGTTACCAACTGTTGTGTCTTTTAGGTTAAACTAGTTTATAAGGGGAGAACCAAAGGGTCAAAGAGAAAATAATTTCAGAGAGAAAATTTATAGAGGGAGAGAACTGTTCTCTAAATTTTTTTCTAAATCAAATCAATCAAAATGGCTGGTGATGATGATCGACACAGACGAAATGGTAAAGCACCCATGACTGAAGAGAAACAATTGAAAGAGTGGGAAGAGAGGCAAAGACAAGAAAGGTTATACGCCACTATGCAGATGATTGGGAAGATGACCAAGGATGATCTCCAGAAAGTACAAAAGAGAGTAAGTGACTTGTTGAGTGATATTGAACACGATCCTCTCTAGCAAGAAATGCAAGCTGCGGAAAATGAAGTACAAGAGAAACCGATAGAGATTTTTCCAAAGAAACGTCTCTGTGATCCCTTCAAAGATGAAGAAGAGAAGGAAAAGTACTATACAGTGCAGGAGAAAAGCATTAGTTTGGCGGAAATGGCGGAGATCAAGGCGGTAGAGGCAAAAGAATATGGGCGGCGAGATAGTGATGCAAGTGCTACCGAAGATGAAGAGCAAGTTGTTGTTATTCATAGTGTCAGTAATATCTCCGATACATACTGTTACGAAGCTGCATCTGACCTAGATGAGTCACTTGAGGTTTTTCGCGAAGATGAGATTCTTGGGGTTAATGATGAAATTTTGGCCCGAAAGACTTATTCCGAAGCGGAGTCAGATAAAGATGAAGATGAAGAGGGATCTGATGAACTTGAACATGTACAAGAGGAAGAGTCTGATTAGGAGTAAGAGTCTGATAAGGAGGAAGAGTCTGATTCCGAGTGATCGGGTATAACGAGTAAGCCTTATCTAAGGGAAATTGGTAAGTCACTGAAGAGTCTGAAAATGCAGGAGATGATACATGGGAAAGTTATGTTTATTTTTCTTTTTTCATTTTGTTTTTGGTACTTGGATTTTTTGTGTGTAACTGGATATTATGAACATGATAATGTTGATGTCAAATGTTGCTCAACACTGAATGAACAGAAAGGTTGTAACTTTATGAAATGCAATATCATGAAGTCAGTTTATTTATATTGTCTGATGATTGTGTGTCGATAATGTTGGAGATGCAGGTTGTAATCTAGAAACTAAAACTACAATGCAAAGAATTGGAAATGTACAAGACTAAACTGTAATGAAAACAAATGCATACTGAAAACAATTCACTTTAGTGTTTCTTTATAGTTGCCCTGCATCTTTGAAATTGCAACATGTTTGAAATTGCATCTTTGATTCTCTATCCAGTCTAATCACTTGATGTAGAGGCATATACCCACCTAGTCTTAATCTACAATCCGGCGAAGGTTCAAATTACGAACATCTACATATGTTTGATCTTTATATCTTTATATCTTCTGTCAATACATGATTAACAAAAATTGTCTTGTGTTGGTTGCGTCATATTCGACTTGCACATAATTGACACAAACCCTACTTACCATATACAACCCACACACCTAATTCTACAATCTGATAATGAATACAAATCAGAAATATTCCTGAGATGTTGATTCTCAAAACAAAATACAAGCTTTATTCACCAATGTTGACATCCTACAACCAAATACTATGTCTGAGTCTAAGATTATCTGTCAACTGACATATAAAACCACTTGGTGGAGGCATAAAGCATGCAATTGAGATGTTCATAATCATTATAAGATTCTCAAAACAGGATACAATCCACAACAACATAAAAATAAACCTAAAATCTGAAACATATAGATGTTCATACTTCATAATTACCATCAGAAATTGTACCATTCAAAATCAAGAGCGTGTAACCTCGAATTTGTAATAAAATCATTAAACCCCCAAATGAATGAATGAGAAATACCTTAGATGAAGATGACCAAGATTTGCATTTCCAGAAGTATGAATCACTATCAATACTTCTATGAGATATCGATTAAACTAAAATCTAGGCTTGAATCGATGTTTCATAGAAGAATCGATTGATTCATTGTTGTTGATGAAGTTTTCTGCAGCTGAATCTCCAAGAAACCCCCAAATGAATGAACGAGAAATACCTTGGATGAACATAACCCAGATTTGCAATTCCAAGATTATGAATCAGTGTCAATACTTCTATGAACAATCGATTAAACTTAAATCTACGGTTACATCGAAGTTTAACAGAAGAATTGATTGATTCATTCATTGTTGTTGCTGAAGTTTTTTGCATCTCAAATCAATGGAATTAGATGAACTGATAATGAGTTACGTCTCATGCGCTATTCCAGACATATTATTGGTAGATTCTTGTGGCTCATTTGAGTTGTTGGTCAGGGACCAGGGTATTGAAATATGGAATGATGCCTGAGCCAAACCATGCTGCAGTTCATTGTTGTTGCTAAAGTTTCACAAAAGAATTGGTAGATTTTTGTGGCTCATTTGAGTTGGTAGATTTTTGTGGCAGATTTTTGTGGCTCATTTGAGTTGTTGGTCATGGACCAGGGTATTGAGATATGGCATGGTGCCTGAGCCAAACCATGCTGCAGTTCATTGTTGTTGCCGAAGTTTCACAGAAGAATTGATTGATTCATTCATTATTGTTGCTGAAGTTTTCTGCAGCTCAAAACAATGGAATTAGATGAACTGATAATGAGTTATGTCTCAGGCGCTGTTCCGGACATAGTGTTGGTAGATTTTTGTGGCTCTTTTGAGTTGTTGGTCAGGGACCAGGGTGTTGAGATATGACATGATGCCTACCAAACCATGCTGCAGTTCAAGATAAGGCCCATCTATACACAACTTCATTTAATATTTAGGAATATAATAATTGTATAAATCTAATACAAGTCCATCTAATGTCAAAACGGTAGTGAGGCACAGTGATTCACTTTAGGTTTTTAAGTAAGTTTGAGGTTGGAGGTTCGAAACCCTCTAGACCTTTTTATTTTTCTTTAAAATTTAGGCATTATGTGGCACAGTGCTGATTTTATTTTGCTTGACCTATTTTGTTTTTGGTCAGGACTCAGGGACCAGGGTATTGAGATATGGCATGATTCCTGAACCAAACCATGCTGCAGTTCAAGATATGACCCATCTGTTAACTAATTAACAAATAAAATACTTATGCCAAATATACACAAGTGTGCTGATTTTATTTGTCTTATTGACCTATTTTGTTTGACCTATTATGTTTGACCATTATAGATGCAGTACACCAGCGCCACATAATGTCTCTCAATAGGTGCTGGCTCTTCAGTATCTACCAAAAACCAGTTTTCTCTTATATGATTTTGGAACCCACCCCCCACTAATTTGGTACACTCCCATTAGCAATGTTGGTGTGCAGGAGTTATGATGGGTTTAAGAATTGTTGCGCATGCCTTTGAATAGGCGTGAGTAGCTAACACTACAAGAAAATCGGCCATCAGCGACATATGCCAACGTCGCCAAAACAAGGTGTTTCGTCGCTAAGTGTTTATGGCGACCAAAATCTGTTGACGCAAAAATCGTCGGCAATAGTAGGTCGCAGAATGTATACAACGACATTTGATTTATTTTCGTCTGCAAATATCTTTCAGTGACAAAACCAAATCTTGTGGCCGAAAGGTTCTGTTTCCTCGACATTATACAATTTGGTCGCAGAATTTTTTTTATTAGCGACAACATGTTTCTCTCGCTTAATTATTTGTGACGACAAGTATTTTTGGTCGGAAAATCTGTTCTTTTAGCGACTAATTCTTGATGTAGCTAAACCATACATTTAGGCTTTCTTTGTTGGCGTACAATGTTGAGGCATTTTTGTGAACCGGAAAAATAATAATTTACACACAGAAGGAAAATAAAAAATGCTGATGATTGGTTTTTATTAATGACTCACTAATCGATTACATCAAGTTCTGCATCTTAGAAAAATATTGAGATTAAAAAACACCATAAGTCTTTGAAATTACAAACAGATATATATAACCAAGGCATAATCAACTACATCACTATCTTTGAAACTCAAGAGTCACCAAGTCAACTTAATTTTCCTAGCATGATGTAGATAACTTATCACAAAGGCGCAGGAGATGGAGGGAAAATTATGAAAGGTCCATTGCAAGCATGTCAGAAACCATATTGGCGGTGACAAGAAGTATACAAAATGGATTCGTTTTCTTATACGATAACATTATAGCTTCAATATCAAGTAACAAAAATTAAATGTACAAGAAGTCACCTTCATGCCACCCATTGCAGAGCCAATCACAACGCCACAATTATCTTGATCTAACTCAATCAGGACATCTTCTTTCACCACAACATCTGCAAAGGATATTTTTCCTGCAATAAGAATGTAAAGCACCAAATGTTGTGCCTAGCCACATCTGAAACGAATAAAAAAAATTAGTGCAAAAAGCATAATGAGGTGATATGTAGGAGATGGAGAAGTTCTAGACCTACAAATGCATCTTAGAAGACATATCACCTTACGAGTCGTAGCCGTCGTTGCCCACGAGCTAGTCATGTAAAAACACGATGTCACAGCTGTTGCAGGTACAAGCAGTAGCCATGGTACTTGTTCAAATGCAGCAACTTCCAACGGTTTGGTATACAATAACACCAATGTGGCAGTAGAAAATCTTGGTAGTCCTACCTACGCATTCCTCATGAAAGGCATCCCCTTCGCGCACTCCTCAGAGTATCCTCAAGCTTTGACTTATCTGACTTGTCAACCCAAATCCCACGACTTGACATACAATAGATTTGAGCACTTCTCAGCTGAAGGAACAAATGTAAAAGACACTTTAAATTCAATAACCAAACAAATATAACTTGAATCAAAACATAAACTGAACAACAAACGCTCGATGATTTTCACAGCTTCAAAAAAAAATATACAACCAATGCCACAGGAATTGTAGGAAAACGTAAAACATGGAAACAAAATTTTACCAATCCAACAAAAACAAAATGGAGCAAAAATGTTGGGTTTATAGCATGAGCCGAGCTATCTAGAAATAAACTATCAAACATGACGAGCTTCATACAGTGCAAAGAGAACAGAACTCCATGATTCGGAAGGAACTAGTTTAACTAAATCCAATAGTTTAAAAGGAAAATCAAGTATTCAAAACAACAAACAACACCCATTTATTCTTTAGTCTATTGCGTGGTGGCATTTGGTCAAATCTGCGTACAAAGAAACATTCCACGACCTGGTATAACTTAAATAAGAATCCAAAAAAAGGAGTCAATATGTATATTCAAGGTGGAGCACATATTAAATTCATATAACAGTTCACAACAAGGTTGAAGACACAACACTAAAACAAGATTAATTAATTTAATTTCCATCCGTACTAGACTATTATGCTTATAGCTAGCTGTTGAAACATGGTATGCATATGTAGGGTAGAAATCATGTGACTGTATTCATAGAATTTATCACATTAGAATCTTGTCAAAGTGAATCTTTGCATAATGATAAACTAAATTCAATGGTGAAAGTATGGCTCAAATAAATTCATACAAGACGCTGACATACTTAACAAACATATAAAATTATAATCAGGAGAGCATTTCAACCTTAATCAAGGAATGACAACCAGAAAGGCTACCTGTTTATCTGACTCTTATTATCCGACCACTAGTATATGGAATAAAAGAGAGGGGCATTACTTTATCCATTCGTATGATCTGATTATCCATCAACCTAATTGACACTGTAAAGAAATAAAAACCAGTAATTGTTAAAGGTTCCAAACTACGAAATACATGTGACTTAAACAAAATTCAGAAATTGATTTTACCTTGGTAAGATTCTCACATTACTTAAATCTTCGATTTAGAGCAATTGAAAAAACCGCTCATATACGATGTCATTCGCAGCAGATTGAAAAGGCTTCAGAATAACAATCACCCTTTTCAACATTTATATGATTCTTATTTTTCTTCATGGATCCATCTCATACTCCTATTCTCTAGACCAAAAAAAAAAATCTAATTCACTACTACCCATGAAACTAATTTGAATGAATTAGACATTAAACATAGTATCATGATTGAAAGAATTAACACCTCACTTCATATCATGAATTAGAGATTACACACAAGTTAGGAAGAAATCCCCAATTTTGTTCAAAACCCCAATTTAAAATTGCACAATATCGACCTGTTAAACATGAGTCCATGATGATTGTTTGCTGCATCTTCCTCGATTTCAAGGAACTTCATCATCATTTGCAAGCTTATTCAACAAATCAATTCGGTAAAGCAACCCTAATTTCAATTCGAAAATGAAATCAAAGAAAACCCATTACTCTTTAAGCCAAGCATATAATGATCCATAGCAGAATCCTATTCTCAATTCATTGATTTTCTTAAATCTAGAGAAGATGAGTTTCGGTTGAGAAACAGAAGGAGAAACGAAGATAGAAACCCAAACTAAAACTCTGATTTCTATTTTTCTTTTGCGATTAAGAGAATGGAATTCGAACCCTAGCATGTGAGTGAATAGAGGGAGGACTGAGGAGATTCTAGAATACGAGATCGCGTTTTTTAGCAGTTAAGAGAGATAATGGAGATATGAAATCAGTTTCACGGGAGGTGAAAGAGGGGATATGATGAGATCGTGTTTTGGGAGTGATGTTCTAATTTTCGGTAGGTGTTAAAAAAGATTCTTGATTAAGATATGACATGGTTTTAAGGGGGTCCATAGTTTAAGAGCATGAGCTGTATCCATTGTGAACAGACTACCCATATGAACGGGGGAAGCTACTATGGGAGACGCCTTTCTAAAAAAAATTTCTATTGGTAAAGAATTTGGTGGCTTCTAAAAGATTTTAGAATGTTAAATTTAATGGTTAAAAGAATTTGATGTTTTAACTTGAAACGAAAAATAGTGTGTTATATACAATCAATTTTTTTTGGAAACAACCAATCGTATGTCGTCTAGTGTTCACTTTTTGACCACCCTTTAGCCTAAAGGAGCGTATGGTAGTATTTAGAGTGAAGGAGGGCTGAAAAACCCACATAGTAGGGGAAAATTTTCCCAAATTGGTAGTCTCATTCATTTCGAAAGAGTGAGACGACTCGGAGGATTATCTCCAAGAAGAAAACTGGCTTCACCATAGCTCGATGTGTCTAATATATAATTTTGGCTATGATATTAATTTAGGTCGTTGTTCATAATATTTAGCTACCACATTAAACTCGGTCGACGTTTGTATGATTTAGCGATCATCTTTGCTACGAATTTTTCAACTTGTCGCTGAAATTATTATTTGGCGACGAGATTTTTAGTTGTCGTTGTTTATTATATATAGCGACGAAATTCCATGCGTCGCCAGGATTTTCATCGCTAATGCCATGTTTTCTTGTAGTGTAAGGGACGAGACATTCCACCGAATTCCTTAAATGATTATTAATGTCATCTTCTCTAAAAAAGGAAATTAAACAGAGAATTTCCAAAATATAAAAAAATCATCCTAAAATAGGCAAGGAAATTAAGAAAAACAACAACAGAGATTAGAGACAATGGGTGATCAAGGAGGAAACAATGCTAACGGAGATAATCAGCCTTCTGCACCTTTTAACTTCGCCAAGAAATTTTCCAAGACTCTGTGTACTAGAGAGTTGGAGAATTTGAGGGATTTTCTGCAGCAAGAGATTGACAAGAGAAATCGTCAGATTGATTACGAAAGAGTTCGTCAGAGAAATGCCCCACAATATGAACTATGGAAGAGGAAGAGAATTCCAAGAGATGTGAGGAAAGCTAGAGAAAGAGAGGAGAGAGATGAGGGTAGAAGATTTGTTTGGAGAAAGACCCGCAGTGCTACCGAAAGTGATTCTGAAGAGAAAGAGAACGATTTTGAGAGAAGTGATGATCATGAGAGAAATTCTGAGAAAGAGAAACAAAGGAGGAAGAGAGAAAAGAAGATTGAGGATGCATGGTATGAAAGATACTTAGCAGAAAAAGCAATCCCTCGGCTTTTTGCAAGAACCATGAATGAGAGACTGAATGTTGATTCTGATGGAGAAACAATTGATGGTATAGATGAGAATGGTGAACCAGTTGAGGTTGAAGATTTGGTGGAAGAGAATGAAAATGATGAAGGAAGTGATGATGCAGGTGATGGAGGTTATGGAAGTGCAACTGAAACAGGCAGTCAATATAGCAATGAGTACAACGATGATGAGATGGGCATCGACGATGACGACGATGATGATAGTGCAACTGAAACTTCAGGCAGTGAGCATAGCAATGAGAACAATGGTGATGATTCTGAATAATCATCCTTGGAACATCAACAAGATTTCGATGGGAAAGCTTCGATTTTGTGAAATTGGACTAAGTGCTTCTTCGTGAAAATTCAAAGAAAACTTGTAGGTGTTTGTTCATCATTTTGCTCATATTGCTGAAGTTGCTGACAGAATTGGTATTGGTTTTCTTGTGGTTATTTTTGCTATCTCGGATGTTTTTTTTTTTTGAACAGATGAGCTTGTTTTGTACTGTTATGCAGATGGTAACTGCTAACAGTTTTAGTAGCATGTGTGTTCGATGTTTGCAGGGCGGTTCGAATAGTCTAGTTTTTCTTGGTATGAATAGTTAATTTCTCAGATGTTTGAGGGAATTACAGACTAGGTTTTGGGTCATCTTTTGATGTGATCCTGTGAATGGGTTTGATTGTAATGGAACTACTTAGTAATTAGGGGTCTGATCAGTAATAGTGATGGTGTTTGTAAATCTGGTTAATGAAATTGCAATTTCGGTTTCTTTTTGTGTTGATATGAATATAGTGGGTTACATTTGGTATGCTGGAGATGTCTTTGTAATTTCTAATGAAAGGAACAATGGTATGTTAAACTGTGGTATGTTGAAATGTATTATATGGTCTATGAATTTACTAAAGCATTATCTGAATTCTATCAAGAACTAGAATCCTAGTACAAGGTAAGTGAACATATTATGAATCCTAATTCTCTCCGATTTTCATCTAAAGTGCAGAAACTGCTTCTCAAAACATACTACAATCTTTATTCACTAACGGTAACAATATCCTACACCCAAACACTATAAATGAGTCTAAGTTTATCAACAAAAGGTACAACAAGCTGTAGATCATCTGTCAAAGCCGTAATAACTTGATTCAAGATTGAGTCCTGCGAAACCTACATGATTCCACTGACCCACAAAACTACTTGGTGCTGATGGAGGCATACACACATCTAGTTCTAATGTATTCTCACCACTGACCCAATAAACTACTTTGGCAATGAATTCATAAAGAACTAGAATCTGACTAGGCAAAGGGAACAAATTATGAACAATAACTTCTCTTTGGTTTTTATCTAAATTGTTGAAACTGGTTGGGGTTCTCATTAGAGATACTGCTTCAATACATAATTGATTGATTCACCCATTTACAAACAAATGGAGATATCCTATAAACAAATTGTGACATCCTACAAACAAGTAAAATACTATGCCTGACTCAGTCTAATTATCAGCTAAACCTACAAAGTACACTGAGATATTCTTAAAACATAATACAATGTACTGCAACATCCACAATTGCATATACAAATCTTCTTAATCACACTCAACAAACACAAAAACCATAAACCTAAAATCTACAATCACATATAAATCTAAAAGATATAGATATTCATAAACACCATCAGAAATTGTATCATTCAAATTCAAAACCAATAGTTTCTAACCTCTAATTTGTAAAATTATTAAACCCCCAAATGTTGAAAAAACAATGATTCAGAGAAAAAACAATAAATGAAATACCTTAGATGATGATAACCCAGATTTGCATTTCCAAGATTGTGAATCAGTGTCAAAACTTCTATGAGAGATCGATTCAACTTAAATTTAAGGTTACATCGATGATTCACAGAAAAATTGACTGATTCGTGTTGTTAATGAAGTTCTCTGCAGCTGCATCTCGATGTTTCCGAAGCTCAAATCGATGGAGTAAAATGGACGGAGAGGAAAAGAGAAATGGGTGGAGAAATGTCTCAGGCTCTTAGTTGTTCTCGACATATTTATTCTCTTTTAATTTTCGCACAATTAAAAAAAAGCGAAAAACTAATTTCATTGATTTTAGTTTTGTTTTCTCATTTTCGGTAATTAAAATGAAGAGTTATAATGGGGAAAAAATGTTGGAGAAAAAAGCCAGAATCGTTGGGAGGCTGGGTATCCCTTGAGTGTGAGATGAAATTGGGAGGTGATAGTAGTAATAGATGCGCTAATAGTAGTAATGGAGGGTAACAATGTAACTTGGAAATTTAAGTTGAGGATAGGAAGGTAATTACCCACAACCCTCCCGAAACTCTGTAACAGATACGAATTATTGCAACGATTATCCAACGTTACAAAGTTACCAACGTCGATACAACGTTACTTAAAAAAATCCGTTACAAAATCGGGAGTTACAAATTCCCTGATTTCTAGTAGTGATTGACAATGATATGAAGGATCTTAAAATGTCAATGTTCGCTTGGGACCGAGAGAAATCCCTTTCTGTGGACCGGATTGTACTTGGAGAAACAACCAATCTGGTGATAACCTGATTATAAAAAGAATTGATAGAGAAGTTATTATGATAAATGAGAAGCTTTTTAAACTGATACTCATACCTTATATTTGCCAAGAATATCTTCAGACTTTCCCCAATTCTCATCTCTCTTAGTGTTGCGGTTGAAAATCTACAAAGACCCTTCTACTTTATGTCCACCTAGTCTGAAGGTACTACCTGCAAAACATCAATGAGCAAGCCTGAGCAAGTAGTGTAAGGGGTTTAAAACCTTATCAGCTCAACAAAAGTTGAATGTAACAAAAAAGAAACTCAAAATATGTGGATAAAAATATCATAAAGGGACACAAAAGGAAACCATTATCAAGCAAAAGTAAATGATTTTGGGAATACTACAACAATCTCTAATTCAAAAGATAAGATGACATATCTTTCACTTGAGAAAATCTTATGGAAAAATAAATCAAGGGAGATTTTGTTTAAATGAGGTAGACAATAATAAACCCTACATGTATACAGCTACCGTGTTCCGCAAGAAAAGGAATAATATACCTTAGAAGTTAAATATTCTAACGGCACCCTGACTTACTACAAGGGAGACCATATGAAATGAATTTATCTCATATTTTAAGGATCTCTACGAAACTTCTAATCATGAAAGACAAGATGAATTTATAAATTCTATGACTTCAAAAGTCAAGGATAAAGATAATGTGCTTCTAGCAGCACCTATCTCTGATGAAGAGATTAAGGCAGCTGTTTTTCAAATGGGAGCAAAAAAAAAGATCCCGCATCAGATAGTTATACTCATAAGGTCAATTTTTAAAGAACATTGCGATGTAGTTGGTTTTTCTGTTTGTGAAATGCATTTCTTCAATACAGGTCATCTACCGGGTCGTTGTATTTGGTAGAAATTTGGTTGTCCTTGTCCGTGAAGTTTTTCTGGCCATACCACAATAGCAAAAAGCTGAAGCCCGTTGCAACTGAGCCCGTTAAGGTTATTAGTTTTGAGTCACAAACCGAACCGGAAGAGCAACTTTTCAAGGGTCTAAAACTTTAAAATTATTTCTTTTTTTTATGTTTCTTGACAACCTCTTAGGTGATGGCGGTGAGGGTTTGGTAGCGGTGGTGAAACAAGAATATCTAAGTTAGGTTAATTTATTTCTCTTTGGTCGCATATGTATGGAGTTCGTGTGTTAGTATGACTCACAAAGATATGTAAAACCGGCCACAATCAGTGAGTCGACACATTATTTTCATACTCTTCTGGGATCTCATTCTATACTACTCTCTTTAACAAAAATCTTAAAGCATTTGACCAACATTCGGATGTCATTAGATCATTTTTAAGAAATCAAAATAACAAGTACTTTAAGCATCTTGGACCTTCAAAACTTTGGACCCTGGGCAAGAATCACCTTGCCAGGCTCTAATGATGTTTGGAGCAATGAAATAGAAGTGTAAAACAAAACCCAAATCATAATCAAAACGAAACATTAACACAAAATTGGTTAAAAAGACCAAAATCAACAATTCCTGGGTGAAATGGACAGTTAGATTTTGATACTGTTTAAATGGACAAAAATGTAAAAATAGGCAGGATGTAATCAGTTTCATCGTGCCCATTTTCAAATATTTTTTCTTATTTTTAATTTACACATGATGTATCCAGTTTCATCCTTGCTATTTTTTAAATTTAAGCTACTATTTTTTTTTGGCCATTTCACCCAAACTATTTTTTACTCGTCCATTTGAACCGTGATTTAAAAATATTTCGACAAATGACCCATTTGACGAAATATTAATTACCACAAAATCCTCAAACATATATACACTCACTGTAGGTACACATTTCATCTTCCGCCACGTGTCCACAAAGACACACGTGGAGGACATGCGGCTGAGAGCATCAAGAAATGATATCACACGTGGACAGTCAAGAGACGCGCCTTGTCAAGATAGCGTCGCCACCCACCAGATCCAACGGTAGAGGATCGAGGAGACAGAAACACTAGAACACTGCGAAAGCACTGGAGGATAACCCAAGAGTCACTTTATCCTATCCCCAGAAAGATCTAAGATCTACGGCTGGGGATAGTCTAACTGACCCAGACAAGACAGGGGAAGAGGACATCTGTCTACCGCGGAGAGACATCTCAACTACCCGCATTAAATACCCTCAAACAACATACGTGTCAGTCAGCCTGTGGAGGAAGCACAGATAGCACTGCATATTCAAAAGGAACACGCACAGAGAACCGAGAACACGAAGACTTCTGCGTAAGCGGCACAAGACACACGAAGATAAGGTTATAACGGGCTTCAGAAGTGGACCCCACGTAACCACCCTATAAATACCCCTCTCTCCCAAGTGAAGAGGGGGATCCGAGAATATTGAGAGGAGAATAGGAGAGAGACAGAGAGAGACAGAGAGAGATAGAGAAAGTGTAAGTGAAACTCCTCCTGCTACGCAGGCCTATGTTGATCTCAAAGTCATTCGACTATTTCTGTAACCATCGTACATATAATGAAAAACCCAAACCCGCAGACAGAGATCTGAGTGCTGAATCATATAAGTTAATCCTCTCATCTATATTCATGCATTTATACTTTGCATATTCGATTCGATATTTATGGTACATCATGTTCGTACGTTTTATACTTCATCCATTATTTATCTTATTATGCGAGTTAAGAAAAATGATTGTAGTTGATGAGATGAGGAAGAGTTTTAGGACTCTGAGTCAAGGATTCAACATAACCGATTCATCCCCCTCAGACGCAGCCTATTTAATATATTGTCATGAGTCTGCGCGTATTATTTGTGAACACTCCGATGACAATGATCTTTGTGTTCACAATCTGGCGCTAGAAACAGGGATATTCATCCCGGTAAAAGATTTATCTTCTCCTGTGACTTGTTTCAGGCTTCGTTCTCTGAAAATAACGATGGATGGAACACTACGGTTTTTTCCGTGCATAATTTCAAAAACCAAAATTATGAACAGATCTATGTTTACCTAAGTAGATCTGATTTTCCATGCATTTTCTAAGTTTTCACATCTATGAAAGTCAAAACGTCGAACAGATCTACGCTTATCCAAGTAGATCTGTGTTTTCATACATTTTCAAGATGTCACGTCTTTGATAATCAAAACTATGAACATATCCACGTTTATCTAAGTAGATCTGATTTTCCATGCATTTCTAAGTTTTCACGTCTTTGAAAATCAAAACTCCGAAAAGATCTGCAGTCATCTAAATAGATGGGCGCCTTATGTATTTTCAAGATTTTACACCTTTGAGAACTCAAAACGCTAATAGATATCACGTGGGGCCCATTGTTTTCGTGATTTTTTCTCTCTCTTTCAGGAAAACATTAAAAGATGGAGAAAAGCAAAGATACCGGGAAGGCAAAAACTTCGTCAAAAGAGACGCCAAGGACAACCCCAGTTGCAACCAGGAGTAAGCAGAGAGGTGAAAAGCTAAAGGCAGCGGATAGGGTACAGGATAATGCAGAAAGCACGGCCCCCATCAATGCCAACATCATCGCAGCAAACACATTAAATGGCGCGGCAGCCAAAGCTGGAGCTTCAAGAGCTGGCGGATCCAAAGTTGGAGCTCCCATAATAACCAATACTCGACTACAGGAACATCAGGAAGTCGTAGCAGAGTCAGGAATACAAAAACCCCTCTATGGGATTCCCTTAACCAACGAACAGAACATACCCTTTCCAGCCAAACAACCGCTTATAATAGAAGGTCAACCCGCACAACAACCGTCGGGGTCCCAAGGTACACGGTTAGACCCACCAGAACCAGTGATACAGATCGTGGATGAGGAACAAACCATAGCCGCTGGTGAACAATTGCGGGCAGGAACACCAAATCAAGGGTCAAATCATTCCGCTCAGATGATGGCCGAGCTGACAGAATTAAGGAAGAACCAGAAGGCATACCCAGATGCTGTGGCGATATTAGCACAAGAGAACCAAACGCTCAAGGAAAGAATCATTCATAGCGCAGAGGTAGAAAACCAACGCGACGAAGCTAACTCCAAGGCCCTAGCACCTAATCAAGACAGAAGAATGGTGGTCGCAAACAACCCACTTCCATTGAATCGAAGAGGAGCAAGGAGCAGCCAAAGATCAGACCCTGATTACAATCCTGAGAACTCGGACTACTACGACGGTACCACCCTCCTACGAGCGAAATCTACCATTCATGAAGAGCACCAGTCGCAATGGAAAATCTGCGTGCTGAGATGCTGGCAGAAATCAAGGAGCTAAAGACTAGGCAGGGAGGCGGAAGACTAGAACAAGTGATGAAGGAAGCAAACACTACCCCGCTGACGCAACACTTGGCCAGGGCTTCCATACCGCAGAAGTGTTCGGTTCCTCCTTCGATTGCTATGACGGGTCAACTGATCCTGCGGCTCATCTTCGATATTATAATCGAATGATGGCCCGTGGGATAACGAAGACTCCATACTATGCAGATACTTCCCATCAAGTTTAAAAGGGTCCGCGTTGTCATGGTTTGATAACTTGCCATCAAACTCCATCGACTCCTACGACCAACTCACAAAAAATTTCTAGCAACATACATGTACAACAAGGTTGTCAATACCGGCATGGACAAGCTATTCTCGCTGGAGATGAAATACAAAGAGACCATCAGAGAATATACTGATAGATGGCATAAGATTTGCCAAGCTATTGGCAACGTAGATCCCGTGGTTAGTATCAACTGCTACAAATGGGGGATGGACAGGATGAGTCCTTTGTTTGTCGAGATCCACGGAACCATCCCAACCACCGAAGGAGATCTCCGGATAATCATAGAAAAGCATGCAAGGTTAGAAGAAATTCAGCGTGAAAATCCCAGAGCTCATACTCAACGTCCCACACGCACAAATTCCGTGGATCAAGCCAGCGGGTCCAAAAGAGGAATCACAGAAGAGCGTCCCAACGAGAAAGGAAAGAACGAAGGGATGATAGACGAAAGATGATCGAAAATTTGAAGATCAAGTCTATACCAAGCTGAATACCAGTTATTCGCGCATCCTGAGAGAGATCAAGGGAGAGAGAACTCGATTGGCCATGGTCCAAGGGAAAGCAGCCTCCTAGATCAGAAAAATCCAAGGAATACTGTGAATACCACTGTTTCAACGGTCATCAAACAGAAAAGTGCAAAAATCTCAAGATAATGATTCAAAAACTAATC
The DNA here is from genome assembly GCF_003573695.1 of Papaver somniferum. Classification (NCBI taxonomy): domain Eukaryota; kingdom Viridiplantae; phylum Streptophyta; class Magnoliopsida; order Ranunculales; family Papaveraceae; genus Papaver; species Papaver somniferum. The sequence continues at coordinate 36,668,182 of NC_039358.1, read as the reverse complement.
GACGCAGGAGACCTGAAGCAATATATACAGAAGATTGATAACGAAGATAGAACCAAGAGAGGCAAGCAGGTTCAATTACCAGAAGGCAACCGCACCCTCAACACGATTTCATGTTCAGAGTTCAAGGACCATCCCTAACCGCCCAGATTGGGAAGAGATTGAGAAAACAATTCGAAGATTATTGTGAGCTTTATAAGATCGATGGGAAAGAGGTAAACGAGCACGAACAATGGATGGACGCCCATGACTTCGATGCAGACGATGTGGAAGAAGACATGGAAGACCATAATGATCCTCTAGTCCTCACACTCCCAATAGCAGGGTGCAATGTCAAGAAAATTCTCATCGATGGAGGAAGCTCGGTCAACGTCCTGTTCTATGACACGTTCAAGCGTATGGAACTCAACGACGAGCAACTGCTGTCATCTTACTACTACACCATCTACGGATTCAACGGCGCAGCTACAAAGCCCCTAGGGGACATTGTCTTGCAAGTAGACGGGGCCCATGAAAGTGGACACTCGATTCAGCGTCGTAGATGCACCTTCACCCTACAATGCCATCATCGGAAGAAGATGGGTTCACAAGCTCAAGGGAGTAGCTGCAACCTACCATCAATATCTCAGATTCCCAACACCTCTGGGAGTCATGGAAATTAAAGGAGACCAAGTAACTGCGCGGGAATGTCAGACCTTACAGAATCAGATCAATAATGAGCAGGAAGAAAGCACCAGTCCCGAAGAGCCAAAAATAAGAAGATAACCATAGATGCATATCTGGAAGAAATCTCCGGAAAAAGCCTTCTGAACGTAAGCACCACTGGCAGCGCAGAAGCAAGCACCTCCGCGACAAAAGAAGACAGAGCCTACCAAATAGCAATTAAAGAATGTTCCTCTCTTGGGGGAACCAAAACCCACGTTTACACCGTCGAAGCAGCTAAAGAAGTCAATATAGGACTGAGGAAAACCCGAAGATGATCATAGGCACCTTGATGGATGAAGAAGAGAGAACCGCGCTAATCAAACTTCTAAAGGAATACGCGGACTCTTTGCTTGGAAATTGGGGGACATGCCGGGAATTGACCCAAATTTAGTTCATCACGAACTTCGAATAAAACCAGGTACCCCCCCTTTTAGGCAGAAGGTGCGCAAAGTAGCTCCAGAATACCATCGAGCAGTTGAAGTGGAACTCCGCAAACTACTGGACGCAGGATTCATCAAAGAAGTTAAATACCCAACATGGATCTCTAACATGGTCATCGTACCGAAGAAAAATGGCGGAGTAAGGATATGCATCGACTTCACCAACCTTAATAAGGCTTGCCCAAAAGATAGCTATCCACTGCCAAGCATTGACCAACTTGTCGAGGCAGTCGAAGGATACGAAGAAATGTCATTCATGGATGGATACTCTGGATACAACCAATTATTCCTAGCAGAAGAAGATCAGCAACATACAACATTCTATACACCGCACGACCTCTATTGCTACGTAAGAATGCCCTTTGGACTTCGAAACGCAGGGGAAACCTACCAAAGAATGGTGGATGCAATTTTCAAACCGTGGATTGGAAGTACACTGGAAGTATATGTGGATGATATGCTCGTCAAAAGCAAGCTGCGCAAAGATCATCACCAAGACCTAAAAGATATTTTCCAAGCAATGAGAGAGCACAACATGAAGGTAAACCCAGAGAAGTGCACTTTTGGTGTAACTTCCGGAAAGTTCCTCGGATATTTGGTGACGAAGAGGGGCATTGAGTCGATCCGCTAAAATTGAAGCCATCGTAAGAATGCCATCCCCAAAGAACTTAAAAGAGGTTCAGAAACTCAATGGTTACTGGCTGCGCTGGGGAGGTTCATATCCAGGTCCTCGGATAGATGTAAGCACTTTTTTAACATTCTCAAAAAAGGAAGCAAATTCGAATGGACGGCAGAGTGCGAGAAGCTTTCAAAATATCAAAGAATACCTAGCTGAGATCCCTATACTACAAAAACCAGACCCGATGAAGTGTTGGCACTATACATAGCAGCAACAGAAGATGCAGTCAGCGCAGTATTGGTTAAAACCAAACACGAAGATAGAGCACCCATCTATTACATCAGCAAGACTCTGAACGCAGCAGAGAGGAACTACACGAAGATCGAGCAGCTCATCTTGGCATTAGTATGGGCAACCCTGAAACTCAGAACTTACTTTTTGACTCACTACGCGTCCCATGCAAAGCTCCGCTAGAAGCAGTCCTTAAAAACGCAGGGAAAGTAGGCAGAATTGCAAAATGGAATACTCACCTAGATCAATTCAATATCATCCATGAGCTACAACACTCTCAGAAGTCACAAGTATTAGCAGATTTCCTAGCAGACTTACCGTTGGATAACTACGAAGAAGTCATCATCGAAGGCGAAAGGCAGCAGGACTACCAGAAATACGAAGGTAAAGACCCTATAGACATCTTGGAACCAAAAAATCCTAGGCAATGGGAAGTCTTCGTAGATGGATCGAAAAATAAAGAAGGGGCGGGGATAGGCATCGTAATCACCACCAACAGGAGACAGGATCATACATGCTTTCAGGTTAGAATTCAAGGGGCATACCAACAACATAGTTGAATATGAAGCAGTGGTGCATGCCCTTCAGTTGATAATAGAAATGGGCATAACTGACGTGCGTCTGACAAGCGATTCAGCTGGTCATCCGATAGGGTTGCAATATAATGTTTATGACAGAACATTGTCAGCATACATGGAATTGGTGCAAACACTGGCATCACAAATTCCAAACATCAAATTCCGACACCTGGCAAGGAAGGAGCTCAGGCACGCGGGCCCTGGCCTACATATCATCGATGCTCAGAAACGAGGACGTCAAAGCAATCAAAGTAACCAGGATTTACGAGCCTTCAATTGATATTCAAGAATTCTGCGCTGCACAGCAAGGGAACAATATCAGAAGAAGATATTGCAGATGATGACGTGGGAGAATTCATCGCGGATGATTTCCAAGAAGACGACATCATGACTAAGGCAGACCAAGATGAAGACTTCAGCAAAGAAGAAGATTGGAGATCTGAGATTCATCTTTTCCTAAAAGAAGGAATACTACCCTCGGATCTAAAGCAAGCCAGAAAAATACATTCAAAGGCATGAAGATATGATCTGAGAGAAGAGACTTTGTACAAAAAATATTTTCTCGGACCGTTATTACGCTGTCTATCCAGATCCGAAGGCCATTTGATTTTGAAAGACATACACCGCGGTGACGCAGACAATCACAACGGAATGAGATCCCTAGCAGATAAGGCGAAAACTCAAGGATAGTACTGGCCAACAATGATACGAGACGCTACAAGAATGTCACAAAGATGCGAAGAATGCCAGCGTTTCGCCAAAAAAATCCACGCACCCGCAACAATGTTGAACCCAGTAGACATCCCTTGGCCATTCTCAAAATGTGGCATAGACATCGTGGGTCCCCTAATCGAAGGATCAGGGAAGAGAAATTTTTTGATAGTGGCCACAGACTATTTCAGCAAATGGGTAGAGGCTAAATCCTGGCAAGGATCCGAGACGCAGATGTCTTCACATTCATCTTTCAAAACATCATTTGAAGGTTTGGCATACCAGCTGAGATTGTATCTGACAATGGAAATCCATTCCAGGGAAAAAACATCGACTTACTCTTCGATACTTTCAAAATTCGAAATAACAGGTCAACACCAATTTACCCTCAAAGCAATGGTCAGGCAGAAGCCACAAACAAAACCCTCGCACTCATCCTCAAAAAGCAGTTAGAAGAATACAAGAAGCGTTGGTGCGAGCAACTACACAATGTTTTGTGGGCTTATAGGACAACTCGAAGATCACCCACGGGAGAATCCCCATTCTTACTCACCTATGGAGCCGAAGCTATTATCCCAACAGAAATAATCATGCCAACTACGAAGACTGAAGCATGGGAGAAAAACCTCACAGCGGACATGATGTTGGAAAAGCTGGATGATCTAGAAGAGAGGAGGGAGGCAGCACTACAAAAAATGGAAAACTATCAAAGGAAACTAGCAAGGGAGTACAATAAGAGGGTTAAGCTTAGAAATTTTGTAGAAGGGCAATACGTGATGAGGACCATTCCCCAATACCAACGAGAAAAGAAGTGGGGAAAATTAGAACCAACATGGGGGGACCCTTCATCATACATGATGTTGCAGGAAATGGATCTTATTATCTGCGCAACCTAAAAGGGGAGATCCTCAGACACCCATGGAATGCAAAATATCTCAAGCCATACTACCCGTAGAAAGCAACGCAGACCTGCATCTGCGTGAAGAGCACCGGAAGAAGAAAACGACGCTTGCGATCGACATGTTTCTATCTCTGAGAGAGGAGTAGCAAACCTCAACCTATAAATCAAGCAAACTTTCGGCAAAAAAATATTCAAAATACATGGAGCAACATAGTAACAAGACGACCGCGTGTAAATACAACACCTCACGAGAACCCTACACCTGTAAATATAGAGAAATGACCTCCGCGGCAATACTTCATTCTCCTATTTTTTTGCTATTTACTACCTCAGAGGTTCCATCAATGGAATTCTTCCAAGTGTAACTCAACAAACTAAATAGAAACTTTCTTACCCGTGGACGTAGACACTCTGCTGTCGAACCACGTAAATACTTGTGTTAATTGTTGTTTTATTTTACTTGGGGAAAGTAGTCACCTACAATCTCTCGGGACTCCCCTATCAGCGTCTATAAGTGTAGGACCATGGGGAAGGCATCCAGCAGAAAGAGATACCCAACCAATCTTATGGCAGCGGGTTGACGGAATGAATGTACATTCCAAACAACTCATATCCTAGAACGCTGCCCCGACCCCCACCGTCTGGGAATCCTCTGGCCCAGGATTAGACAGCGGGGTGACAGGTCTCAAGACGTTCATGAATAAATACACATATCTTCGGGTTTGCACTCAAACACTTCGCTATCCTTGATTACATTCAGTTATATTCCAAATTAACCATAACAATACTTAAAAGGAAATCGGACAACACAGATAAAAATTAAAACGATGATCAATTCATTAAAAGTTGATTACAGGCTTGGCAATGATACGTGATTAAAGATTCTTTTGATGGTCGTAGTAATGAAGGTTCGAACTCTAAGACTTGTGAAGGTGAAGGATTTTTAGATTTATAAAAATTATATACAAAAAATATTGACAAATTGGTAGAGAGGTACTGGGACTAATGATTCGGCCAATCTTCATAACATAGGGCTCAATGATTTATTCTCAACAATAATCGCTCAAAACATATATGGACTTTTATTTTGCCAAAGTAGATTCTCAAAACATTGATTGTAAATGTTAAGCATGGAACATCAAATCACCTAAGCTAAGCATGACCCATCTAATCAAATAACACCCAATTTAATCAAATCATATTTCAATTAATTTTTAATGCAAAAGTCTTAAAAAGAATTAATAAAATTACCCATGTATGAAGCTCGGCCTCCTCCGTCGTCCCAGTGTTGGGGTTTAACTCATCATACTAAAAATGCTCTCAAAATAATTTATTATGGCTCAAAAATGGTTTACAAATGATGAGAATATGAGAAATACAATAAAACCAGAGAACTACGACCCTCAGTGACAAAATAAGACTGCTGAAGCCCTGTCGCAAATGCTGTGGAAAATAAGACTGCCTGATTACGACCCACAAGTGTTAGTCGTTACTACTGTAGAAAAACGACTGCTGTTGCAGGTCCGTTCTTCGCGTTCTTCATGTCCATCATCATCATCAGCAGCAGAAACCGAGTTTGGGAAAACTCGAATTTCTTCTTCTCTGGCTCTCCTCAGCCCCCCAGACTCTCGACACCCTCTCTGCTCAACCCCAGAAACCTATTTATAGCCAACATACCCATCGAATCTCGCTCATTCATTCCATATAATTCTCCATTACTCGGAAAATACTTTTTTCCATTTTCTTCACTGTCAGCCGAGATATGATCTTCTTCATCCCCTTTGCCTGCGCATATGAGCTGTAATACTTCCATAGTTGCATAAACACTTAAAAAGATCAGATATATTCCCCATTTAATCCACAAAACTTCCCAAAAATTCCTCTCACAGAGAACTCTAGCGTATCTTCCCTGTTTAACTCTCGATTGAAAGTTAGCGGATTCTAGCCAAATTTAACTCATTCCAACGCTCAGAATAATCTTGTTATACTCAATAGATATGACCCAACTAATTCCAGCCATTTAGTTTCTCCACAAATCCATCGAAAATCAATTTGAAAATCTGCCAGGGAGAGAATATATTTTCCCGCCAAAAATGAAATTTGAATTATGAGAAGAAAAGTGTCCTCCCCCTAATCCTGTACGGGTGTCCCTTTATCAATTGGGGTGGAAATAGTAATTTTGGGGTGGAAATAGTAATTTTTCTGGGTTCCTCCGGTACATTTCTGGGACGCTTCCGGTGCATTTCTGAGGTGCCACCGGTACATTATCCTGGGGTGTAAAACACTACTTTTCGAGCTCATTTCGCCGCAAAGGCTTATTTCTCTAAAAACATCTACAAAAACACTACACAACAAGTACTTAATCGAGTCTAACAATACAGAAAATTGAGAACAAAATAGACAAATAAATGCGTCTATCAATACGCGGGAACAAGAAAATACAAAAGGAATCTCACGAAGCCTTATAATCAACGAAGATCAACTTTCTACAATAATCTACTTGGATAGTTCAACCCCACCAGCAGGATTAGCAGTCTTCCCCTTCTGCGATGAAGGTACGCTCCCACCCGAGGAAGGCCCTGAAGAACCAGACATAGGAGGCGGGGGTTTCTCACGGCGCGGATAGTCCTTGATAAGGCCATGCTTGGTCTTAAGATCATACTCGATGCTGTCCAGAATCTTGTTAGTCTCGTCCACTAGTTGACAGCGAGCCTTGTACGTAATAACATTATTCATCATCTCAGCCTTCGACAACAACGAGGAAAGGCGACTCACTTCCTTCGAAGCGGCTTGGGCAGCCTCGTCCCTTGCTGTAGCTAAACCCTTGTGATGACTAATCTGGATTTCCTGATGTGCTAATTTAGATTGAGCCTTCGCAAGCTTTTCATTTGAAGTGCGAAGCTGTCCCTGGAGCTCTGCAAAGAAAAGAAAAATACAGATGGTTAGGTCCAGGAAATTACAGAATCACACTCGATAATATAAGCATATACCTTCGACTCTCGTCGAAGCTATTTCATATTCGTTAACAACAACATCACGGGCTTCATCAAGAAAGTCATAATCATCTGACAACTTCTTATAATCCGCTTGAAGGGTTGAAAGAGCGTACTGACTCGCATATAATTCTACCTGTTTCATTGAATTTAAATGACGAATATGGTTGACTTCGTTGTTTAATTCCTCCAGACCCTTGTTAAGCCGATACATATTTACTTCAAGATTCCTCTCAGACTCAGCTTAGCGTACTATATCGGTCCTAGACGCAGGTAAAGCTTTGCTAAGAGCGCCATCCTCATCCCTAACGTCATCTCTCTCCCTAGCAAGACGCTGATTGTAATCTCTAACATCAGAAGACTAAGAAGAACGAGATTGACGCAATTCTTCTTCCAAGAGATTGATTCTAGCTTCTAAAGATGAGACCTGTTCTCGGGATTCACGAAGATTGTCACGCGTCCACAATAACGCTCCATTAAACAAACGATGATCATTGTTATATTTGTTCTGCATATCAACCATTTGGACTCGTCTGCCCCGCCACTCTTCTTCCAGAGCATTATGTTCATCGCACGAGCATTCCACTTATCAGCCTCGCTCTTTATCTTCTCTACCAACTCTGCGATGCGAGATTTCTGATGTTGCCACTCATTCCGAAGTCATACTAACTCGGGAACTCCACCCACTGAAGATAGGGTGGGGGAGGGAGACTCAGACAGAATACTAATTACAGTAAAGGAAAACAACAAGGAAGATAAAACAGATAATCAAACCTGTAACATCCGAAGAATTTTTCTTAGCCTCTTCCAACTCACTACGAGCCATAGCAAGTTCCAAGCGAAGCTTCTCCTCTTCCTTTCCTTGTTGCTCCTTAGCCTTGAGGAGACTATTCAACTCACCTATCTCCCTATCCCTATCAGAGATAACAGTCTCAGCCGCGGTAAGCTCCTCTTCCCGAACACGAAGCTTAGCTTCCAACTTGAGGGATTTGGCATTAAAAAGCTGGTACAACATGTGGTTGCAATGCTCACTCCTCATAATTTGCGAATCAGAAATTAAAACACCCAACTCTAAAATTGCTAAATATTGATACAAGGTGAAATGATAAGAGAACTCACTTCTAACATCCGCTGTTGGGGAAATCCATACTGATACCCATCAGCCAAGGCCATCATATCAGCAACAGTCGAGGGAGCGTCGATCACTAGAGAAGCCTCCAAGGACCGAAGATTCTTATCCCACGCTTATGCGACCTGGTCCTCGGGAGACAATTGCATTATCTTACGGGTATAGGCATCAGATTTCTTCTCACCCTCCACCACATGAGCTGGATTGGGTACGAACATCAAATTCTTATTTTTGAACCAAGCTAAGATGGCATCATCACCCTCAAGGATCAATGACTAAGGAAAATCATCTCCAGAAGACCCAACCGAGGCCCCACCGGTCCGTGAACTTAGCGCCCGAAGAGTTCGAGACTACTCCCGCATCCAAATATGGAAGATCTCTAGCACCGCTCCCCTCTGGAATATCACTAGCATTCACGACTCCCTTGACCTTTCCATCCGCCTTGCTAGAGTTACCAAGCACATCCCAATCATCGTTTGGGGAAAGCAGGTTGAACTCAGAAGCCAGGCCCAGGGTAGCATTTATATCGAAACTATTCCCCGCAGAGTAAATTCGGCCAACGGAAAACTCCTGGGACGCAGCGGGAATTTCACCACCAACACCCTGATCACCAAGGGCAATGTTAATCATCACCAGCATCGCTGCAAACCGTGGGATTAACTTCGTCACCAGCATCATGGCCACCTGCGGGATTAATTTCACCACCAATACCGCTGCCACCAGCGGTAGTATTCCCTTCAACAAATTTTTCAACATCATGACCTGGAGGGGATGTATCAGTACGCTCCTCCCTATCAGACATATTTTCATCCCCTCCAAGCTCAGTCACATGACTGTTAACTTCTTCATGAACCTCCGCCTCCTCGATTGTTGCGGTGGTGGACTGCTTGGGATTTATCCTCCTCTTCTTCGTCGCCTAAAAAGACAAGGCATATAGAAATAAAAATACCTGGCTTTGAAAAGAATTAAAACTGCCTCAACTAAAGAAGGGAAAGGCATATGGAAATCTTACCTTGACAACATCAGTATTCTTCATCTGAAGATCAGCATCGGAAATCTCTTCGTCATCTCCATCAACAACATCGAAGGTATATTGGAAATTCATTCCCTCAAAATTCAAATGCCAAGGACGAAAATTCCCATAACGAGCAGGAGGAGCCTCACGTATCTGACTATCTGCGGTAGGACGCCATCCTTGCGGACCTGGAAGCCACCCCCAAGCCCAGGGACCAACAACCTCAACAACAGTCGCGTGCTACTCATAGTCATGATCACGCTTGATCCGCTCATGAGTAGGAAACACCAATTTGTTAGTAGAATTCTCTGTACCCGGGACGTACTTCACCTTAGCACCACTTACTTCACTCAGAAGACGGATTTCACCACGCGGAGCGGCAATATTACGAAGACTCACACTCCACGGTTTACGATTCCTACTGTTAACATAGTCACCAAAAGACTTGTTAAAATTCTCAGGCGTATACCACTCCCTTTCTTCAGGTTTAGGAACATAAAGGGTCATCATTGTCTCTCCTTTGCTCCGAAGATAACACTCCCTCAGTGCACGAATATAATTCCCATGAAGTTGGGAAATAGAGTGACAGTGAGTGTTCTTCGAAGAGCCCTCTCGACCAGCCAGCACATCATAATAAAAGGAATCCCCAGACTTGTACAAAGGCAACATAAGACCCGCTTCAAAGGCCCCCACCGTGGTCAGCAGATGAAATTCATCAAACTTATACGTCGATATCATCTCATAAGTAATATCATCATCAGCAGCGTAAAAACGAACATCGAATAGCTGAAGACCATGCTTTTCCTTAAAAACCTCCAGATTAATATGTTTGAAGGTCACTTTCTTCTCCCCAACAGCGACGCTGCGTATTTCCTGAGAAATATCTTCCTCCTCCGCGGGATCAGGCGCAGAATCCTTCGAAGGATTTCTATCGGAAGCTTTTTTCTTAGGAGGAACCTTAGATGCCTCAATCTTCGAAAACACTTCTTTCGAAGACCTCCCCTTGGGTTGAGACACTGGAGGGGGAGGTAGAGGATGTTTCTGAGACGCGGAAGGAGGCACCACTAACCTAAGAGGCGGGACATCCCGTGTTTTCTTGGGATCATCACGCGGATTAACAAAGGGACGAGAAATAACATACCGGGAACCAGGAGCCTCTTTTGGCCGGTCCCCTTTCTGCGTATTCCCTCTCTGCGACTCACCTTTCTTAGAAGATGAGTACCTCTGACCAGAAGAAGAGGAAACCGTATGAACTCGGGCATCACCTTGGGAAGACTTAGACGAACCTCCACCAGGCGGAGAAACATCAGGATCTCTACGCGGAGGAGATCTACGCGGACTCGGCGGTGGAGTTTGATAAGAAACCCGCGGACGATCAACCATGTCTGCGTAATACACAAACAAGTTTCAGATTTCCGCAGAGACAAAACGAAAATCAAAAAACCCAATTTCATCCAGTTCTTCATAATCATGAACCAGATGGAAAATAAGAACAAACCCTAAATAAAAAGGGGAAATAACAAATAGGGCAAGCATACACGAAGGAAGAAATCATTAGTGTTTGTAATAACGAACATGGGCAATCATACACACATCTATATATATGTTCTTCATCACAAACACATATAGCAACAACAGAAAACGAATATATTTTTCATCAAAAGATAATCAAACACAGTAAAACCACTTACCTATAAATGAAAAATCAGGAAGAAAGCCTCGACGAACAACAGCAGCAGCAGAAATCTTCGAGGAACAACAACAACAGCAGCAAAAAGCTTTGAGGAACAACAAACAGCGGCAACAGAAAGCTTTGAGGAACAACAGTAGCAGCAGCAGCAATTAATAACAAGGATACAAAAGCAGAGAACAAAAAATAAAAGTTCTGAGAAAAGAAAAGGAATGAAATTTATGACTAGAGAATTTTCACATTCCTTCTCATATATATATGCAAAGAGAAATAAAACCGCCCCACTACCCAAGAAGAAGTTATTGCAAATAGTGGGGAACGTGCCCTAAAATCTAGGAAAATAATAAAGAGAAGATGAAGAGAGTAACACGTTTTTCCCCACTACCCAAGAAGAAGTTATTGCAAATAGTGGGGAACGTTCCCTAAAATCTAGGAAAATAATAAAGAGAAGATGAAGAGAGTAACACGTTTTTTCTTCCCACTTCGACTAACCACCCAGTAGGAGGAAAAGGGGAAAATTGTAGGTACACATTTCATCTTCCGCCACGTGTCCACAAAGACACACGTGGAGGACATGCGGCTGAGAGCATCAAGAAATGATATCACACGTGGACAGCCAAGAGACGCGCCTTGTCAAGATAGCGTCGCCACCCACCAGATCCAACGGTAGAGGATCGAGGAGACAGAAATACTAGAACACTGCGAAGCACTGGAGGATAACCCAAGAGTCACTTTATCCTATCCCCAGAAAGATCTAAGATCTACGGCTGGGGATAGTCTAACTGACGCAGACAAGACAGGGACAGAGGACAACTGTCTACCGCGGACAGACATCTCAACTACCCGCATTAAATACCCTCAAACAACATACGTGTCAGTCAGCCTGTGGAGGAAACGCAGATAACACTGCATATTCAAACGGAACACGCAGAGAGAACCGAGAACACGAAGACTTCTGCGTAAGCGGCACAAGACACAAGAGGATAAGGTTATAACGGGCTTCAGAAGTGGACCCCAAGTAACCACCATATAAATACCCCTCTCTTCCAAGTGAAGAGGGGGATCCGAGAATATTGAGAGGAGAATAGGAGAGAGACAGAGAGAGACAGAGAGAGATAGAGAAAGTGTAAGTGAAACTCCTCCTGCTACGCAGGCCTATGTTGATCTCAAAGTCATTCGACTATTTCTGTAACCATCATACATATAATGAAAAACCCAAACCCGCAGACAGGGATCTGAGTGCTGAATCATATAAGTTAATCGTTTCATCTATATTCATGCATTTAAACTTTGCATATTCGATTCGATATTTATGGTACATCATGTTCGTACGTTTTATACTTCATTCGTTATTTATCTTATTATGCGAGTTAAGAAAAATGATTGTAGTTGATGAGACGAGGAAGAGTTTTAGGACTCTGAGTCAAGGATTCAAAATAACCGATTCATCCCCTCAGGACGCAGCCTATTTACTATATTGTCATGAGTCTGCGCGCATTATTTGCGAACACTCCGATGACAATGATCTTTGTGTTCACACTCACCTTAGCCGAGGACATACAAACATTTTATTTTTCTGGATATATTCTTATTGTTACTACACCATCGATTAGATCAGCAATGACACCGACAGAACCCGAAGACTTAGAGGCCTAGATATAGCCAATTCAACATATTAACATATTAGTTGTACTAGCTAGCCATCTAGTTAGTAGAGATACATACTACCAGAAGAAATTGTTAGTTTGGAGTTGAGCTTGAGAGTTTTCTTGATCTTGAGATGGGGTATGTCCATGTCTTCCTTCATATGTAGTAATAACCATTCGTGGGTCTTCTGCTAACCGTTCCACCCTCTTTTTCACCCGGCAAGTGTCAACTGTGCAACGGTAATAGCTCCTATACAAACCAGCAGAATACATATCATTATATTTTTTTCAACTTACACAAGATCATGTATGAAATGCAAACTGTAAAGTTGCATTTGTACTAAAAATGCGAAGGCCAATTTCAATTTTTTTGCATAGGGCCACACTAAAGATACTTGGTGTATGCTGGTAGTTGTTCTACTGTAGAATGCTCGACGGATTGTTAATTTGAATGCATAATAAGTAGCTTATAGTGAATTGATGAAAAGGAACGAATACATCAAATGGCGAAACATAGATTGATAAGCTTTTTCAAATTACTCATTGCTTGCATTTATGAAAAAGAAAAGAACCTTCATTATTAGCTACACAGTTTTTGATTAGCTAGACACCTTTAGTTTGTTTCAATTTGGAGTTGGAAATCATTACAAAATTATATTCTTGTTGCCTTAGATTGAGAGGATTTTATTTTTTTTAATTATCTTTTGTACTACCACTGCTAGCTACTAGATTTGATTGCCATTAAAGTAAACAAACTGAGATCATAAGATAATTATATTAGCTGGCTAGATTAGATGATCATTAATGCAGTATTAAAAATGACAAATTAACAAAGTGAGATACACTGATCTATTATGGAAGGTTTTATAGGAACCGCCTGCAAAACCGCTTCAGATGTACACCTACGTGTATAAGATCCCATATAGAAGTCCAGAAAACGAAAAGACCATCAGAGAGCCCTCAAAGAGAATTCGATTCTTTACCCATGAATTATACTTTATATATATGGGTGAGTGAGTACATTAAAACTAGCTAATTATAGGGTAAGAATGCATATGTTGGTACTGCTGAAATATGATGGAAATGGATATAGATATAGATACCTTGGATGTTGTGTGTCTTTGACAACTTTCTGACCATACTTTCTCCATTTATACCCATCATCCAAGACATCAACTTCACTCTTGGTCTTGAAACAAAACCTAGGTTCTCTTATCTTCCTTCTTCCCTTCACTTTCTTCATCATCTTCATGGCGGTAATCCCTAGTACATGATGGTTATTATTATTCTCTCCAAAGCATTTCTGTTGCTTAACATTACTACTCCCCAAACATACATCATTATCAACATCTCCCCATGGCCTAATGAAAATCAACATTTAAGGTTAAGAATTTAATCACTACTGAAGCATGTGTGTGTGAGAGAGAGACAAAGAAAATATATATATATACATGAGTAGTTAATTAAAGAACCTGCATATATAAACAGTAAGAGATCGAGATTTACCAAAGATTAGTTGACGATGAAAATCTTTGTACTGATGAAGGAGGTTGCGGATCATAGTTGTCAAATTCATGGTCAGCACCACCACCACCAAGATGATGAAAAGAAACAGCATCTCTTCGGATTTTCGAAGTTGTTGAATGATGAAAGACTGGATTATCATGATATCCATACGGAGGGAAAGTCCAGTTATTGGGTAGAGGGAAATTAGAGTTACTTTGTGTAAACAAACCCATATGATCGTTTAATGGAATATTAATCTCTTGATGATGATTATGATGATGCTCTTCTAATAAACCATGGTTTAGCATTAGTTGGGATGAAGAATAGGTCATCTCTCCCTCTATGTATGAGTCTCTTATATACCTTTCTTCTCAATGACTAACCAGAAGTAAACAAAAGTGCAACTCAAAGAAACTAACCACCGGAATAAAAAAGAAGCTCAAGGAAATACCACAAACCCAAAGACCACAGGAAAAGAGGATTATATATGTTGCCAAGAAACTGTCTCAGTAAGCTCTCTTTCTTGTAGGTGCTCTGTGGATTATGAAGATCTCAAAAGGAAAGGAATTAGGTTTGAATATATATCTTCTGTTTGGTGTAACTCTAGATCTATGGTGGTAATTGGTAAGTGAAAGGGAAGGGTCTAAAAAGAATGAAGTGGGGGTCTTTGTTTCTTTTTCTTTCACCAACACTGCAGCTTGATCTGTGCCCTAACACAAACTTTCTTATAGAAGCTGAAAAGATTTATAAAGAGAATACTATCCAAGGGAACTGACACACAATTTGTTTTTTCTATATAATCCTTTACTACTAGTTAGTAGTATATGTAAAAAGGATATGTATAATAATTCTTTATTCCTAATTTCAAATGTCAAGTACACTGATGAGAAACCCACATGGAGTAGTAGTCTGATGAAAAAATGCATGTGTGATTAAGAGAAATTAAAAACTGATACTAAGAAACCCAAGCTACATAGATAGCTAGAGTGGAAATTTTGAGAAAAGATTAATTAAGATGCATAATTGGAAAAGGGGAGTTGAGACTTGAGAGTTGATAATCATGAAATGAGAGAAATAATGTGCACAGAGATGGAAATGGGAGTGTGATGATTTGTGAAGTTCTAGATGAGTACAAAACTAATGGCAAAGGGAAACATCTAGTAATTATTGAGTACGAAAAATTTAAACCGAGCTTATCAAAAACAAAAAGTCTCAAAAGACTTTAGAAAGAACATTACCAAATACCGATTCTTTTAACTGAGACGTGGATAGCATGACTTGTTCCCGGTATAACATATTTTTTTAAAAATCATGTTTTTCAGTGAGAGTTCAAATTTTTTAGTGTGGTTTACCAATTTGGTAATCATTATCATGATTTTTATTGTGAGTCTGACCAAAGAATGAACTATAAAAAAGATCAACAAACTCCAACTTCCACCAGGAGAAAGTTAACTATTGACCCTCGGCCAACTGAACTAACCCGAACTGGTTTACAGTAAGTGTAGGAGTATATTGATATTCTTAATTCTATTATTCTGAGGTGAGGTGACCTTAATGTATGTCAAAAAAGAATCTCTTGAGTCTGAATAAAACAAAACGAATGAACAGGTAGTACCCATCCATTCAAAGACATAGCCACATAGGGTGCTGGATTATCACTAGGTTCCCTTTCATTTCAGTTGTTTCAGGGTGACTCTGAAAGATGGTGTGGAGGGACCCTCGTGCATTTCCTCTGCTATCAACCCTGAATATCAGGCAAATTGATCGATCATTCATCATGATATCAATCTCTCACCATCTTTTTTCCTTCGGCGGTGAACCATATTATCACCTCAACGCGTGGGTCCTTATATATGACTTGTTGCCATATGATATGTGACTCTTTACAAAAGCTCCTCCTCCGTTTAAAAAGTCCTTTAGCTTTTGCCGTCTCAACCCCTTTTCCTCTGATGTTATATCCTCTAAATAGTGACTAATGATGTTATATCCTCTAAATAGTGACTAATTACTTCCTTAATTTAGGGACTTCATCGCAGGCATGGTTGACATTTGTTTAGATTGTTAATTAATTGTAAGCAGTGCAACTGTCGCCGACACTCGCCAACAGTTTCCAAAATCTCTCGCTAATAGTAATAATACGATGCAGAAGTTCTACGTGCACAAGAAGATCAACCGGAGAAGAAGCATCTTACCGTACCTAGCTAGTTGTTGGTAAATGACTTGAACCACCAGGTTGAAACAACGTTTTCAAAGGATCTCTACGAGCAAATTTGGAGATCTATCTTGGTGGAGGTGGTTCAACCGTGGTTGTATAAACACAAAATTCAACATAAAGTGACTAGTATTGCTGGTTTATTTAGTTAATATAGAATGGTAAGTAAAACTATAATTTTATCCATTAATTATGAAACTGATTTCATGTATAAAGGCATAGTGCTTTAATTGCACAAGTGGGGTAAGAGTGGACATGATTTTATTTTTATGCATAATATAAAGAGGATGATAATTTCTCTACTGTTGGAGATCAAATTCGAAAAATGCAAGCTCAAGGCCCCCTACCTGCAGGTTACCTATCAAATCCCCCAAAGATCATCATCATGCTTTCACATGATGCACATCAAATCCTATCTTTTATTTGAATTAATACGTGTAGCTTGCTCGCGGAAGGGGATAGCTGGATATGCCCGATAGGGGCATAAATGTACGTAGTTGCATTTTTGGTAGAGACAATTAAAATGGAACCAAAAACTGCAACTGTGTAATTTGAGTCCTGACAGGATTCTGAGTGTTAGGACTCACATTGAATCCAGGCTGAATACTCGTCAGTTTCGTGTTGAATTATATTTACCTAAATAGGTTTTACATTCAATAGATATTAGTGTATGCAAGTTATTGTAAACGTTCATAGGCATGCACCAAAGAGCGTGGACGCTATCATATAGATTGAACAAAAAAAACAGGATCTATTAATTGTTATTCCCTCATGTTTGCTTGCTTAACTATCTTCAATCTTGGCAGTTGAGAAAGGTTACAAAGATCTCCTGTAGTATTTAAATTTTCAGCACATGCTCTGATGCTCAAGGTTTAAATTGGAACTTAGTTTTTACTTAACACAAGTATTCCTCCTCTTCAATGGCGTAAGGCTAACCATTGCATGATGTCATATCAGTTAACAGTACTGTTGATGCTATAATTATATGCATTGCACAAAAGAAGTTCAAAATAGTCTCCTGAAAATTTCTGAAAAAAGGGAATTGGTTTTTATAAGCTTTTGCTGTAGATCATCATTCTATCTGATCTGCTCCCCCATGGAAATACGCCACCCCTAATTAAAAGGCATCCTTCAATATTTGAAAAGAAGAGAAAACGTAGAAGGCGTGGACAATAAGACCGTATATATATAGTCACAACAATTCCTCTAGAACACTTTTCGTAACCCTCTTTTAGAAGTTAATCTTTTAGTAATAAATACTTCGATTACACAATACAGAGAGTTAATGCTACACATAACGGAGAAAGTTCTTATACTTATTCAGGCTATGAATGTTAATGACTGTGGCATGTGGGTCGTGTAAAACGGCCACTTCGCAAGGAAGTTTTCCTGCCATTCTGTAACGGTTAGTTCAGAAATATCCAAATACATATACACAACAAGCAAGATTCAGAGCACGAGATCCTAGCTAGAGCAAATTATGCATTTTTGATAATTGAGTAGTAGGTTTATATGAGATTCATATATATAAGTATCAATGATTTCCAATACCAAATTCCATGGAATGATTACAACCCCCCACCATTTCCTCTCTTTTATTCTCTTACGGACACACAGATAGAGAGAGTGAGACAAGGCACATCCACCATTAAGCTGTCAAGACAAGACTCTCCAGTCCATTTCCTCTCTAGCTTGTTCTCTCTCTGCTGCTTCAATGTATGGGCAGATGGGCTGCCGAGTAGTACGATTGATATATGACTGCTAATAAAGGGAATAATAATAATTGATTAACAGAGAATTTTTACTTGATATATTAATGAAATATACTGCGAATTGTTATTATTATTCTTGTTTCAACAACAACCATCAAATCAGAGAATCATGGTCGTTCAAATGATGTCTTCCACTACCACTTCTGTGTTTCACTGTTTTTCTACTGCTGCTACGTACTACTCTGTACTGCAGCAGACACCGGCCCCTAGATTACCACTACTAGTTTAGCCATTATTATATCCATTTATCTTGCACGATTCTGCACTTTGTAGCAGAGCTTGTGACAAAGATCTTATGAAAATCTGCACAATATAATCGCCATTATACTTGCCTTTTCTGAATTCTCTGACAGGGTGAATATAAATCACTTAATAAGGCAAAATGCTAAATAAACTATAATTTACTACATACGCGATCCGTTTGCTGCAAGTTGCAGTGTGAGCAATTTAGCATTATCATAATCGACCATTTTACATATGGCCGGCCGGTAATGTTAGATACTTATAAAAAAAAAAAACTTAATAAAACTTATCCAAATTTGCTAAATCAATGGTTGGTTATTATACTGCTAAATCAAAAATGCTCGAACATCATGTGAACTGTATTTCTTCCTGACCAAAGCCATCTCCATGATGTCACGACCAAACCAGCACCCCATATGAGAATTAGTATTGTGACATAATAATCCATAAGAATTTCAAGATTTTGTTAATTAATATATGCGCACCATTACTTATGACTCTATTATTGAGGATTGAGTGGCCTATTATGATCTTTCACTCTCCGAACTAAAGCAGCTAGCTAGCAAAAGATGATGGAAATTTTGGAACAGTTTTTTTATAGAATTGTAACCGCATGAAAAACTCAATATAAGATTTTGTTTTTGATACATGATGATGATATTGAGAGAGATTGAGAGGAGGAATTTGATGAGGAGGAGGTTGTAGGACCTAATATATATTGACACCAAAATAGTCCAAAATGCAATACAAAGTCAGTGTTATGATTACAAATGTTCCCCACTACTTATTGCCAAATTTTACTTTTGGTACATAGTAATAATGGATCATTCTAAAAGGTTATCAACTTTGTACATTTAAACTACTATATGCGCGCAATGCGTTTAAGATAGAGGGTTTTTCATGAGAATAAAAAGAAAAAAAGAAGAAGAGAAAGTTTTTGCTTATATTATTACGAGAACAAACGAGCCTTTTGCTTTTGACATTAGCTTGCACAAGTTCCCAATTCAATTTTTAATGAGAGTTCATTTGAGCATTTAATGAAAATACTGGTGCATTTCTAGCTACTTTGTTTGTTATTTTTTCACAATTATTTTTCTTCTTTTATACTAGCTGATAGTTCATTCAGTCTTTACAGTAACTAGTCACTCGGTCACTCCAACCATTTGCAATGTAACCAAGCCATTTTCTTTCTTCAAATTAATCTGTTAACAGTAACAAGAATGCTAACTCTTTTTGGCGGGAGACTCAGGGCCACATGGCTTATTCCGGGGTCACGTACTACTCTCTGGTTATGAGGAATATTTTGATTGACAAGGTAAATTTTAAATCACTGGAAAAATTTAAGCCTTAAGACACTGGTTTGGTTCATTACCATCTGAATTTTGGTTCCGAGTATCCCAGAGCAGAATTTGGACCATGCGGTAGAAGGGTAAAATTTAGATAATTAATAAGGAGAAAATCACTTTTACTAGGAGGAAAGTTAATTTTGGTTGGATTAAGTAAAAAATGTAGTGTTCTTGAGCGTCAAAAGAATATTTTTAAAACACTTATCTTCTTCGTGCTAATTTTATATAAACCTTAGACCTGCCTTTATAATTAAGTGCCAATATGCTATTATGCTAATATGATTATAAATTCTCCCATGATGGAACAAAATACGATCACGTTCCAATACATTTAATTATGCTAAATGGTTGATTTTTGTAATCCTTTTCCTTCGAATATTTAATGAAGGGTTTTAATTTCAGAAAATGGGTTATTTATTAAAAAGGTACTTTTCCCGGTTCAAATGGGAGGGTAAACTTTTCCCCTGGGTCATATGGACATGGAATAATTATATTTGAAACAGACAGAAGTGCCCCTACAAAATATCTTCTCATTAGGAAACAACATAGAGAATATCGATCTCATTCTCTCCACAACGTTTATCTGCTCTCCACCATCTCCACAACGTTTTTCATTCTAGTTTCATTTCTTCAACAAAGAAATTGGTATCTCCACCGTCTGTTCAATATCATACTCTATCAGAAAAATGGTTGAATCACCGCCTCTTCACCCATAACAGTATCATAAACTTGGTTTCATCCACCGTCTCGTGGCCATCAACTAGTTGAAATCGGTTTCTCCACCATCTGCAAAACATCAACACCACTACATCAACTTGGTTTCATCAGATTAAAGGTTTTTAGGGTTTCCATCGATCAGTTCAGTTTCTTTTAAGAAATTAGGGTTTCAATCGATCAGTTCCATGTCTCCTATAACTCGTAAGTTTTCAAACCCTAACTCTATTTTGAATTTATTTTCAGAATTAAGTGATTTATTTGTTGAATTGGTTGATTTTTTTTTTCATTTTCACTTGATGTGTGGATGTAACTCGGTTTCATTTGATTGTTGTATGGATGAAATTGTTTTGGATTGAATGATATCAATAAATTGGGTAAGTGTATGTTATGGATGAATTTGGTTTTCATCTGGGTATATGAATTTTATCATCAAATTTAAACAATGATGGAACTGGTTTCATCCAGTTTTAATATGCAGTGTATATTTTTTCAGCAGATTAAAACTAGATGAAAACAGTTTCATCCAGGTTTCGTTTGCAGTGTACATTTCTAACAGTTTCATCCAGTTGTGTGTGTCAGATGCCATTGATATGTACTTCACGATCAACGTTGTGGGGTTAAGCAACTTGTTAGGATATATGTAACTTTTTTGAATCTCTTGTTGGTCATAATTTTAACGAATATGAGACTAATAGCATCACATTTTTGTTCGCTAAATTGTGATCCATATAACATGTCTATACATTTTACATGTCTAACTGAGATGAAATTAGTATTCATATACACTTTGAAGGATGTAACTGGTTTGCTCCTTAGGAATAAAGTGTTGTTGGAGACTATGTTTATATGAATCAATAGCATTATTATTTATATGAATTGTTTGCTCCTTAGGAATAAAGGATGTAACTGAGATGAAATTGAAACACATCCAAGTTGATAGTAAGATGAAATTGGTTTTATCTATTCTGGATTGACCTGAAATTGTTTTTATCCATGTTATACTAGGATGAAACCAATATCATACTGTTTTGGATTGACCTGAAATTATTTTCATCCATGTTATATTAGGATGAAACTGGTTTCATCTAGTTATAGACTGTGATATAATTGTATTTTCGTCAAAATACTCAGGATGAAACCAGTTCCATCTAGTTGTAGAATGTAATATAACTTTATTTTCATTAAAATATGCAGGAGGAAACCAATTTCATCTAGTCATAGACTACGATATAACTGTATTTTTATCGGAATCAAAAGGTATTGGGTTTATAATAAGTGGGCGAAAAGTACCGACAAATGCTCACTGTGTAAAGCATTATACTCAGGTGAAGCTCAAGAAACGTGGGTCTGATGTCAAGTACTTGGCTACAGTGTTATCTATTGGAAACGAGTGTGATTTAGGTACTCCATTAACTGAAAGTTTATTATGTGCCCGCTACTTGTTTTAATTTCTTTTTCTGAACTTAATTTACGATGCTTGGAGTTCTCACTTTTTTTGCTTAATACGACAGTGATGCTGACAGTAGAAGATGATGAGTTCTGGGAAGGTCTCTCACCATAGAATTTGGGTGCTTTCCAAGATGCAGTCTCTGTAGTTGGCTACCCAGTTGGAGGTGATACAATTTCTGCTACAAGTGGTGTTGTTTCACGCATAGAGATCTTCCCTTACGTACAAGGTTCCACTGAGTTGCTGGGAATACATGTTATTTATCAGTTTGAGATCGTTGTATTGCCTTTTTTTCTTCCAAACTGGCTTATTATATTCAGCTGAATGTTTCTAATATCCGGTTACTTGTACAGATTGATGCAGCTATAAACGATGGAAACTCCGGAGGCCCTGATTTTAGTGATGTGGGAAAGTGCATGGGAATCACATTTCAGTCTATTAAAGATGAGGATGTAGAGAATATATCAACTGAAATTAGTCTCTCCTTTGCATGTTCATTATCAACTAGTGCAGTCTGAAGCTTCTGCACCCCATAGAAGTCTTTTTTAACAAGCTCAAACCACTCTCGCAGCCAACTAATATTAAATTCAAAATTCTCAGCCATCTGTTTGTGGGTGAAAACCGTTTCTGTTAATTTTGGTAATGTTGGGTGTGTGGATGAGAAACGAATCTAAACTCTAAACAATGCACTACACGGGAGTACTTTTGATTCGAGAGATCAACCTGTACAATCCTGGCCTAAACCAAGAAATGGCCGTTGCAGGCTTGCTTCGGTCACAAAGTGAAGGAGAAGGTCTTAGGGAGGGAAGCGAAGAGAGTGTTGAGACCAGAATAGTTGATTTTGAAGGTGATGGTTGTTTATGACTTGTATCTGAAAGTAGAACTGGCTAGCAGAATGGAAAGCTACCAGGTGATTTCTAGATATTGTGTTGTTGCCGACCAAAAAACCCTGTCCTTTGGTGAAAATAGGTGAAGCCTATTTATACAAGTCATATTGAAACGTACCCTGGTATCGTAGGAGGTGGAAACGATTGAGTAGTGGAAGAATAAAGTAACGTGTAACCGTCAGTCATTATGCTTCCATGATGAAGAAAGTGAATTCGTTTACACCGTTACTTTTTACCATCACTAATTGTCCTGCTTCATGACACTTTCTTGTAACGGGCGTATTGCATGTCGCACGCTGTAAACCGCCAGACCAATACCCTGATGAGCATCCCCCATTTTGTGACATGTTTGATGTCTCGAGTGTTTTCGTGGAAAACATGTAGCACTTTGCTATGTGTGGCAAGTCAAAGTCAAGGGACTTACCGCAGGAAAATAACATGTAATGCTATTAGGCTCGTTTCGGCTGGTCGCCTAAAACTTGCCACAGGTTTGTCAGTTCGGTGGTGAACTTCGATGGCTGAGATCGCATCACATGAAGGAGGGTATCCGTTGATTATGGCTACCTTGTGTTGGCGCCTGATAATGGCGCGGTGGTGTTTTGGTGTACGCCAGTGGCAATTGGCATGGCTGGCATGGCTCGTGCATGCCAGTGGAAGGTGATGCAAGTGACGCCTGGTGTATCCATGGCCACTAGATTTAGGCAGCCGGTCGTCTAAAACTTGCCACAAGTCTGTCAGTTCGGTGGCGAACTTGGATGGCTGAGATTGCATCTCATGAGGAAGGATGACCATTGATTATGGCCGCATCTTGTTGTATAGCGAAGTGGCGCCATTGTCATTGTAACGTCTGGCGGAGCCATGGCATAGTGACATGCTAGTGGCGTAGCCGTGGCAGATGTTTTGGCGTATTGGTGTTAGACCCAAATATTGCTTCTGGCAACATTGGCCCTGTTGCTAAGTTAATCTTGAGGTTTCAGGAGAGTCACTGGACCCAGTTGGCATGGCAACTTTTAGCTAAATTAGGGTTTGGCGTATCACAACTCTATTTAGCACGTGCGGCATGACTGTGGCATGGTGGCGTGGCTGGCATAGTTAGCACATGCCAGTGGCACGAAGTAGCGCCTGGCGTATCCATGGCCGCTAGACTTTGGAACATCGGTGTTATACCCAAATGTGGCGTGGCAACATTGGCTTGTTGCCACATCAATCTCAACGCTCTGGGAAACGTTACTTGGCTCGGTTGGCGTAACAACTTTGTCCAAATTAGGGTTTGGCATGTCGAAACCCTAATTGGTGCGTGTGGCATGCGGTTGCGGAATGACGACACTTTTTTGTGCAAACAGTGCCATAGCTATGCTTATGGAAAGGCCGTAGTGTGGAAACGACCACATGAGTAAGGATTGTCGTGGGTGGATATGATATGGTGCCATTCCTAGGGCTTCCCGGGTCCCACACAGCTCGTGGCATGTTATGGCAGGTTTGGCATGTCGTTAGCATGTTGACGCGGTAAGTGGCATGTTTGGCACGTGCACTTGGCATGCACGTTTGGCGTGTGCGATTGGCATGCTTTTGGCATGTTTGGCATGCCGTTAGCATGTTGGCACGGTTTTGGGAAGCCAACATGGTATGGAGACATCTTGACACCTATTTTAAAGTTGTGGCAGGTTTAGAGCAACCTGATTGGTCGAAAAAGGGAAGGTCGGCCAAACATGGTGTGGCCACACTTCCAGCGTGAGTGTGGCGGCTTTAGAGCGACCTGATTGGTCGATGAAAACTAGGGCCGACAGGTATGGGCCCAGCCACAACTGGTGTGAGCGTGGAGGTTTTAAGGCGACCTGATTGGTCGAGGGAAGTAGCGCCGGTTTAGGATGGGGGCGTGTCCAATGGCAAGTGGCGCCGACTGGCCTAAAGAATGGCCACGCCTCCCTTTGCTGTCCAGTGGCTCATTGTTTTCTGATTCTGGGCAAGGTTATGCACCTACTAATCCATGGAGGATTAATTACCTAGTTTTCCTAGGATTGAATTTCGACAAGCAAGGTCTGATATACTGCGCAAGGCGCAGAATCCTAACTTTTGCAAATTAGTCAGGGTAATCGATTGAATTCTATGTGTTGACACAGATTTCCTTTAAGTTCATTGGTAGAGAGCAGCATGCTTTCTGATTGAATACCTTATGCAAAGACCTTATCCTTGATATTTGGAAATTCTTGCTACTCTGCTGCGGTGAACACAAATTGTCATGCCATATCAACATTAAGGGTTCAACCGGGGAACATAGCACAGAAGGTATTCAAAGAAACTTATATTAAGTGAATATAGGCAAGGCGTCAGAATTTACAAAACATCTGGGATGGTTGCTACAGGCGCCAGGATAAATTTCATGCAAATATATTGAACGACTCAATAAACACTAGTAGAAAAGTGACATTTAGTAACAGTTCAAGCTTTTATAAGGTAACAGTTCGTAAATTGCCTGTTACTAAATGTTAGGTTGTTAAATAATGGTAACAGTTTTTGCAAGAACTGTTACATAGTGTCATCTAGGTTGTATATTGTAACATTTTTTATAATAAGTGTTACTATATACCCATGTTACTGTAACAGATTTAATATGTTAGCATAGTTGACATTATCGTGACATTTATTTAGACAAACTGTTATTATAACCCATTATATTGTAACCCATTTAATATGTCACCGTAGTTGACATTATCCTAACATTTTTTAGACCAACCGTTACCATATACAAATGTTATTATAACAGATTTAATATGTCACTATAATTGACCTTATCATGACATTTTTATAAAACAACTTTTACTATTTATCTACATAACTACTTATCTGGAATCCATCTCAAAAAGATTACCTAGCTCTAGACCGACATGTCACAATTTACTTGTTGATTCAATTTCGTGCACTAGATCTAGCCATTGCTCATGGATGGTTATCTAAGGTTTAATAGAAATTCAAATGTAATATAAATAATAAACAAGTGGTACGATATGTAGAAATACTACAATATAAATGTGTTGTAGGTGGGTGGTGACAACGAAGCTGGTGGTAACGAAGGTTGTGGTGGAGGTCGATAGTTTATTGTTTATTCAGGATAAATATTTTATATGGATAAAATTAACCAAAAATAAAGCATGGAATAGTGGTTCAAGAGTTATAATTAGGTGTAATAGGTCTCAAGGTCGAATCTTGTGAGGAGTAATTTTATAAAATTTATATTTCAATCTCAAGAAGCCCAACTTATGGTTGTGGATTGGTGGCGGGCATGGTGGTGATGGTTGCAGCGGTGCTTGTGGTGGAGGTAGTGGCGGCGCTAGTGGTGGAGGTGGTGGTAGTTTCACTATAAATTTTTACCTTTATGTTGTTTTTTATGACAGTTTTCATAAAAACTGTTACGGTTACTCAAATAACAGTAACAATTTTATGAATAAACTGTTACCAAAAACTACTAACAGTGACAGTTTTAGAATTTACGAGTCGTTTTTCCATAGTCATTCCGTAACAGGTTTTTATAAACTTTCCATAACAGAAGCTTTAGTAACCACGTAGAAAAAACTAAAACTGTTACAGAAATAATACAGTAACAGTTTTTAACTGTTACTGAACATCATTTTTTTACTAGTGAAATATGTCAGTGAGGTTAACACTCACGGATCCGTTTCCTTACGTCTCATCAAATGTAAGTCTTTTTTACAATTTTAACCCTAAGCTAAAAACCACCATCAACATTAAGTCCCTTGCTTAGCTCGGAACAGTGGCATTGTTGCGGGGTAATCATGAGATGGTGACACACAGGGATAAAATCGAAACGGCAAGTCATGAAGAGATTGTCAGGAAGATTTGGCTAACCTTTGTCAGGAGGTATGGAGAATTTGTGATTCTTGCATTGACGGCTTTGCATAAATTCGACTTGTTCATGGGGTGTCGGCATCAGCGCTGCAGCTTTGGCTACTGATCGGTAGAGGTGGCACTGCAACTTGGTCCGTGGAACGGCCGCTGGCTGGCTAGGAAAGGTAGATGGCGCCGCTTTTGGCTGGCTAAGGCATGATCAATGGCGCTGCTGGTTAAGGCGTGGACTATTGTTGCTGGTTCGGTCATGGACTGATGGCGCGGGTTTGAAATGGTGAAGATTGCGCTGCTTTAGCTGTGGAGCGAGTGAGGATGGAACCATGGAGCATTGGCGCTGGCTTGCATGGTACATGGACTTTGGCATGGGCGTGATGTTGCTGGCTTGGATGCGGAACGACAGAGATGGTTACTGGCTTGGACGCGGGATGTTGGCATTGTCCTGGCCGCGGACTGTTGGCGCCATGGAGCGTTGCCTTTGCGGGCCCAGCTGCCTTCTCCAGCACATGGCCCAAAAAGGAAACCTCCTCCTACTCAAACTCCAAAAGCACTTTGCATATAAAAGGCGTTGCCTAACTTCTTTATTTTTTTTTTCTTTGTATCGTTGGCTTTGTTCGTGCGTCTTCATATTGGCAGTAAGGTGTGTCGATCGTGAGACAGTCAATCGGAAGGAAAAAGGCATCAAGAGGAAGCAAGCATATTTCAGGTATGTATTCCAACGTTTCTTCCTTTGTTTGCTCCTCCATGTTGGTGTAAACCCTATCCATAAGCACGACCTCCATGAACTTGTAAAAATAATTCAATATGAATGATTCCTCTTTGCTAGTAGTATTGTAGTAGCGTTAACCACAGCAACGAAACTAATTATTGTGTTAAGTAAGCATGTATGGGCGGACGACTTCGTTTTCTCTTTTCTCCATTAAAACCTAGATGTAGGGTTTCCTTTTGTCCATGAGCACAATTCCCGTGGCCAAGCGTAACTTGGCCAAGGGCATACTTCCCGCGGCTTTTCATGTCCCCGACGGCATAGTCTAGTTTCGGCCAAAAGCATATCTCCCGCGACATCACATGTATCTCGTTGAGCAGGCATCAGTCCCCATTCCTTTTAGCCGTGAGTGCCATATGACATGTGGCCAAAGGAAAATTTTCCCGTAGAAAATTTGTTGTCGGCTCTTAATAACTGTACCCAATTTTTGACAAAATCTCCATGTATGGTTTCTTTCAAGGTAATGACTTTTCTGTTTCGCTCTGTTGTAGTTACTTCGAAAGTAAGAGTAGCATAAGGAATTTTGTTAAGATGTCACCTGAAAGCAGTTCTGTCGCCGCATCGAGAAGTGCTAACAACTCCAAGCCGAACACAGATGATGCATTCTTTACGAAGTCTGCTACGATTACAAGGACCCATCTCAAATTCGTGGAAAATCTTCTGACTGATTCAGAGAATGATGGAGAAGTTCAATCAGTCTATCCAGGGCATATAATGAGGTTTTGTCTTCAGAAGAAAGAGTATCTGGCTTCTCCCATAGACTTCAAATCTGTCATAGTCCATTGCGCTCTTATAAAAAATGGATGAAGTTCATGATGAGCCGAAACCATGTAAGAGCTAATCTGACTGGCGCGCAAATCGTGAATGCTTTCATGGATTCTGCAACACTTCAAATCAGAAAAGACGCTGCAGGCTTGATTACTTTCATCTCCAGATGGTGTCCGGAAACTCACACAGCTATATGTAGATGGGGTGAGATGACTATTTCTTTGGAAAACGTAGCCGTTCTATTGAGTTTTCTAATAATTGGGAAACTTGACGTTGTCTTGTCTGAGGAAGAAGAAGAAATACATGCCGCTTTGGTCACGAAAGCAAACAGGATATGTTCGAAAGAATTATGAGGAAAAGTGCTTCTTTAACTGGTGGATGTCTGAGTGGTTCCCTGATGAGCCGGAGTTGGATCAAGTGCTGGATGATACACTCCATGTTGCTGCATTTTTAGTTCTGTGGATATCTAGAGACATTTTTGATGATGGTTCTGGCAAGAAAGATATAAGGCAGAAGCTCATCAAATTTGCTATCAAACTAGCGAAAGGCGTTGCTCTTGCCATCGGTAGTTTGTTTCTTGTCTCTTTGTACACCCATCTGGATCGCTTGGTAGCGGACATGTATGTCTCTAATGGTTACATGAAAGTAGACTCTTATATACATGTCGCCTTTCTCCAAGCATGGTTGTGGGAGCACTTCAAACATTATGCCCCTAACCCGAAAACCTCATTTCCTGATACATATGGCGGCTTTAGGATACTCCGTTGGTTGGATAGGCTTCCAAGGCCTGGCTCAAAGCTCATTGATTTTCTTGACAACGCGCATGAAGTTAACTTTCCTCCCTGGGCTCCGGTCCACACTTCCATAGTTCAACCAAACACTTTTGCTTCCACACCGAACATGATATTGCATTCTGCTGACGAGAATATGAGTATTGGAGAAACTGTGTTCTTGCGAAGCTGCATGCCTGGGTATGTGCCATCTTTTTTCAGAGGATCTTGTGGAGTAGTCTCTTACAACAATGACAGGGATGCTCGACATATGGTCTTTGATTAGGGAGTCTCATTTCATCGCCCACTGACAACTCCAGATGAATCGCTACCCTCCATTCTTGATTACATCGTCTTTACACCGGATAAAAGTCTTCCCTTCCTACTCTCAGAACGAAAACCTGTCACGACTCCCAAATATAATGTCTTCTGGCAAGATGAGTTTCTCTCCATTCATTAGTTCGTGCAGGATGTTGTGACAAAGCCACGTGGAAAACCTTCCTCTGAGGTTCTAGCAAAGCATAAATTGTTGAAACAGCTTCCTTCGGGCAAGCAAAAATCTTCTAGCTCAGATGCAGACAGTCCCCAGAAAAAGGAGCAAAGGTCGAAAAATCGTGCAGGTGGCTTCCAATCGGATTCGACGACTCTTGTGACTTTCAGTTCTTTCAACACGCAGGTATGTATGATTCCCTCACTGACTTGGCCGAATTACACAAATTTTCCATTACGTCACTGACTCCTTCTTTTTTTCTGTTTTTTTTTTTTTTTGACTTAGGGTCTTGACCACTCGAATATCTTTGTTAGACTTGCCCACGACCAAAAGACGGCGCCTCTTGAGGAAGGAGGAGACAAGACTGAATCTCTTGAAGAAGAATCCGAAGAAAGTTCGAGATCTGGTGGGAGAGGAGCACTTCTGAATGCAATAGCGAGTCTTCTTCTACTGGGCCCACAAATGAGTCGGTGAGTTTGCCACACTTTTTTTAGGCCATTTATTTATTCGGAATAAATACTCAATCGGTGTTATCACAGGAAAAAAACCATCAAAGATAACCCAGAGATGGAGATTCGTCGTGATGAAGATGTGGTTTTGTCTCCAATCGTGGAAGTCATACCTGCCAGTCCCCCGGAGATAGAGATTGATCGTCGTGAAGATGCTGTTACGTTTCAAATGACGGAAAACGCTCCCATGGTTGTAGGTGCGATTGTTGCCAAGGAATCCCTGCTTGTCGCGGAATCAGTTGTAGGCGCCACTTGCGACCCTCCATTTTTGACTCCTCATGAAGATCATGTGCTGATCGGAGGTGTAGATGGTGGATTTTCGACAAAGGCTAAATTCATAAAATCATAATTATACAAAGCTCTGATTTAGCAATCAGACGTGAGTATCGAGACACGGGTCTCTCATGGAATTCTCAACGGAGAGTACTTTCTCTCAGAGTACATGTATATATGTAGTCTCACGACTGGACAACGGCATATATCATGAATACTGAATACTTTCAGTGATTATTTCTATATAGCATCACGTGATGAACGACTCCTAGACAGCTTGCTCTGCTAGTATAGAGTGATAACGTCTTCAGGAACAAACAACGAGTTTACCCTGACTATATAAAGGATGTGACTTATCGACAAGCTCATATCGGGATAATTAATGCTCCTAGACAGCTTGCTCTGCTAATATAGAGCCACAAAGTTAATTATTCCTAATCACAATTGCTCTTATTCCATGATCGAATCCACGGCTGGTCCCATGGAATGGCAATAACAATTGTTCTGATTCTATGATTGAATCCACAGCTTGATCTCATAGAATAGCAATAGCTATATTATCTCGTTACTCCGATTTCATGATCGAATCCACAACTGGTCTCATAAATGGTAATAGATAAATCTTAATTACTTCGATTCTATGGTCGAATCTACGATCCCATGGAATGGTAATGCTCACTTTATTATTCTGAATTCGTAGTCGAATCCTCAGCTGATCCTATGAATTAATAATAAACATCTTATTACTCAGTTTTGTGAATTATTTTCCGCTGAATTCCACAATTAGTAATAAATAATCAACAACAGGGCGTCTGAGCTACCTCTAAGTAAGCCCTGATTCAAATGGTGAAGGTGTACTCAACGACGATACACTAACAATCACCGCACGAACGAGTATTTCAAAATACAACGAAACGATGAACCTATGCAAAATAGGGAAGAAAATAATAAATAATTAAAAATATTGACCAGGGTGCTGGGAGCACGGACACACGACCGACCGTGTCGTGGTCAATCCTACGCCAGTTTTATATTTTTAATGCATTTTATTATTTTCCATGATTTGATGAAAATTCTCTCATTTTATCAAATCTCCTTCGTCTCGAGGAAACTCCTCGGTTTCATGGTACTTCCATAAATCCATAAAAAATAACATAAAACTAAGGAAAGGAGTGTGGGGAGTGACCATTGGCCAACCGGCCATGCCTTGGTCCCTACCGGCCCCACACCCCACGGTTCCTTATTATTTTATTATAATTTCTCTAATTTCATGAAAAAACTCCTTGATTTCATGGTATTTTGCACAAATCATCAAATAATAACAATAAAATAAAATAAAATAAATTATAAAAACTTATGGGACCGGGCCTTGGCCGGCCGGCCATTCCTTAGCCGGTCCCACACGCCCCTTTTTTTATTATTTTATTATTATTTTTCCTTGAATTCATCAAATTCCTTGATTTCATGGTATTTCTCTCAAATTAGGAAAAATTTCCTCAAATCATCAAAATACCTAAAAAATATTAAAAAATTATGAAAAACTCGTGGGACCGGTCCATAGCCGGCCGGCCATGCCTCCATGATCCCACACGCCCTTGTTTTTATTATTTTAATAGTTTTTTCGTCCCTGAACTCATGAAAACTCCTTCAATTCATGGAAACTCCCTAAATTCATCAAATTTCTCAAAATTCATGAATTTTTCATAAAATCATCAAAATATTATAAAATTAAGAAAAATGCACCACGGGACCGTGGTCACGACCGTCCGACCAGGCCTTGACTACGGCGGTCCCACGCCTCCTCATTACTTATTTTATAATTATTTTTCATCATCTCATGGTGTTTTCCTCAGTTTCGTCGAAACCCTAATTTTGACATATTTTCTCGAATGGATGCTCAATTGCACGTCAGAAAATATCAAAATTCTCAGGACTGAGACACGGACGCCTTGGGGACACGAGCATGCTATCTTGACCGACCAATATTGGTTCTTTGGCTCACGGAAGCCGGTCCCATTAATTTTCACAGTTTTGACCTAATTTGCACAATTGCTCGTATTAGGTCCAAAACTCTTCCAAACACTTTGGATTTTCATGAAGTGATCGTTAGGCGGTCACGTGACAACCAGGGACGGTTTCATGACTCCATGGTCGGTCCCTCGTGTCATCATAATTAATTAGGTTTTCTCACCTAAGGCTCAGACGAGCATTTTCGAATAAATGATTAAATCAGCATTTGATCATTCTTTCACCAACAAATCGTCAAATCTTCATGAATTCTTCGTATATGCTCACGTGAGCATATGGACACTACATGGTTGATCCACGGTCCCATGTAGTCGCTCCCTCCTTCGTCCCATGGTTAAACTTTTGACGAACCATGAATTGATCATGAATTGATCAAATTAGGGTTTCTGAATTCAAGGACCATCATTCCAGATTCCAACCTTAATAATTTTACGATGACCTCATGGTCATTAATCTTATTAATTATGTTCGGTTCAGCAATCAGTACTTTAATTAATATTTTGGTCACGATGCCAATAATCCATCAGATGAGCAACACTTGCTCAGACGATCAAATATTCAACAATTCATCACATGAGAAACACTTGCTCAGATGATAAATATTTGCTCAAACCGAGGAATATTGGTTCAACAATCAATATTCAACGATCCATTGAATAATAAATACTTTCTCACTTCATCGTAAGAATTATACCTCTGTCTCATGACATGTTCAATTCATGAGTTTCAGAACATCATGTTCAACACTCAGCAACCACATGGACTCATCGTCCCATCAAACCACGAAGTCATCAACTGACTAACATACCACGAGACGTCAATCGTGTCACTTGGGGGGATATCACTTAGGGTTTTAGTCTGGTGGTCTACGGCACGTGTGTTCAAACACACGATGGAATGTGAGCAAGTCATGCAATCAGTTGAAAGAATTCACGAGGTAGTGGGTGGAAAATCGACCAAGTCTCCATACGTTGAGCAACTGGTTTCAAACACGATCTTCACTTCCCCACTCCTTGATTCCATCAACTGTCCCATTTCATGGAATCATGGTGTCTAAAATTCCAGCAATATAAATAAGTCTCTGAATCATGATTGAAGGATCAACATCAACAATATCATCAATCTCACGTCTCATCAACAACACGAGATCATCAACTCATCAATTGAACAACTACTCTCAATTGAGAAATTTCAATCACTCAGAGCTTATCGTATTCGGAATTCACACACCCACAATCTTTGATTACCATTGATTCCACACATTTATCAGCTACCCTCTTACAGATCAACCCATCCTCTCTTGTGACCGAATTTACTCTGGAACGGTCATTGTCTTGATTTAGGCCAGAGTACTACAGATTGATCTCTCGAATCTAAAGCACCCCCTTTGCAGCGGTGCATATGTGTGAGGTTTAACATTTCACTCGGTTCGAGGAGTCTCCTCCGTACGGTCGTCTCCTCAATTCTTTAAAAACCAGCAAATCGTTTTTCCCATCTACAGATTGGCGACCACAGTGGGAGATTAATCTCTCGGTTGCAATCCAACAATCTCACAAGATGGTTGGTCTTAGGACTAATTCAACTAATTCAGATCAGAATATTTCAAACGGCAACATTCCTCATGTTACACCTGGCGGCATGGAAGACAGAGGGATCCCGACTTTGCAGAGTTGGCTCAAATCCTAGAGGTCCATACCAGGAACATGGATCTGTTGAAGGAGACGATAAACCACATCCTCGACTTTCTCATCAGATTAACATCCGAGCTAGGCGGTATCTCCGCTCCAGAAGCCTCAACACCGGGGACTGAAGCGGCATCTGATCCTCAATGCAACAGCTTCACCATATACGAGAAGCCGGTGGAACAAGAGGTCACACATTTGATTGAAAATCTATGTGAACTCCTGCACTTTTCCAGGGATCAGCGCACAGACACATTTTCAGCACTCAACCAGATATCATCTAGCGTGAAAATAACGCCACCAACACCATCAGTTGAAGAAGTTTCCCTAGTGCCTGGGCATTCGATCGACAACATCTCTTTTGGAGAAGAAGATCGCATGACGGATGAAGGACACAACCGAGCATTGTATGTCACTGGTTTCATCAAAGGCACCAAATTTAAAAAAGCTCTCGTAGACACCGGTGCTTCCACCAACATTGTCAGTATGAAGACTCTCAGGATGGACAGATTCCCACAAGGTAAAATCGTTCGTTATCCCATCCTAATGACAGGATTTGAAGGAAGTGAAAGTCATACATATGGATATGCATACATAGATTTGAGGGTGGGGCCGATTCGATCGAAAACAAAGTTTCATGTGATCGAGCAAGAACCTTATTACCACATAATACTGTAACGCCCATGGATCCATGATAACAAGGTGGTTCCTTCAACATACCATCAATGTATGAAGGCCCTGCTCGACAACAAGATCGTTCGCATTCCGGCTTCATCATCTCCTTATGCTCCCGTCTATGCTGAGTTCCTTGAATCTCAAAAAGGTGTCCCGGAACCTCCAAGCAGGATTCGCCACTTCCAAGCTGGAAGACTACCGAGGAGGCTGATAACGATCCGTCATCCTCAGCTGCTAAAATGATCAAGTCACCTGCTACACCGACTAAACGCAATAATGATCAAGTCTCAACTCCAGGGAAAAACTTCATTATCGATCGATACGAAGAAGGGAGAGTCATTTATCGCCGACGGAAGGATTAGCAATTAATCGGGGAGAACGATGAAAAGTATCCCCACCATGAAGAATCGTGTCAGAGTGAGATATCACTTGAAGAAGAAGTCCAAGATACCCCACGACAACTACAGGATGGCACTGACTCTACCACTGACGATCTTGAAACAATCAACATTGGGACTGAAGACGATCCAAGGCCAATCCTGATCAGTTCAGCGCTATCACCAGAGGAGTGCACCGAGCTGGTAAAATTATTGAAAGAATATCAAGATGTCTTCGCCTGGACGTACGAAGAAATGTCGGGTCTGGATGACAAACTCGTCAACCATCACCTGCACATCGTCATTGGTTCCAAAGCTGTCAAACAACCGCCCAGACAATTTAGACACGAAGTCGAGGAGCAAATCAAGGTCGAAATCCAAAAACTGTTGGCAGCAGGGTTCATCAAGCCTATTCTTCATCTAACGTGGCTAGCAAATGTGGTACTGTTAAGAAGAAAAATGGTCAAATCAGATGATGTGTCGACTTCAGGAACTTGAATAACTTGCATGCCACCTAAAGCCATCAAAGTCAAGTGGACTTGCTCGCTGCTTTTCCAGGGGAAACACAACAACACTGCATGAAGAAGTGCCCGGAATTCCCAGACATCTTGGTCATCAAGGAAGAAACATGGCTTCTATACTTTGATGGATCTGCCACCCCTAGTAGTGATACCGGAGGAGCGGGAATAGTGCTGGTGTCTCCATCTGGTGAAGTTTTCTCACATTCGTTCAAGTTGGATTTCCACTGTACCAACAACTCAGAGGAATATGAAGCCTTCCTATTAAGATTATCTTTGTCCAAGCAAGCAGAAACAACACACCTCGAGATAAGGGGATATTCAAAATTATTGGTCAACCAGATGAATGGAACATATTCTCTCAAAGAAATCACACTTGCTCCATTCAGAACCGAAGCTCAGAGACTGTTGACCTATTTTGCTGACGCAACGATCGTCCATACTGGACGGGCTAACAATAAGCATGTTGATTGCCTAGAAACTCTCGCCTCCAAGCTGCAATTCGAAGGAGCACAAAAAACGATCAATGTACAGAGGCGTACAATATCTTCAACTTGGCTCACTCAGATCGAAGACATTCCAGCGAACGATTGGCGAGCACCCATCATTCATGAATTGAGCATCTCTATTTCAGAAGGCCAAGTCAGCCTCAAGGAATTGAAGAACTACTTATTGCTTCATGGAGGGCTATACTATCGAAACCCTGATGGATCTCTATCACGATGTCTTAGGAGCGACGAAGCGGAAGAACAACTCAAGCGCATACATGAGGAAGTCTGTGGGAAAACGTTAGTGGTAACACTTTACATAAAGCTTCAAAAAATGGGATACTACTGGCCATCCATGGAAACTCAGTCAAGAGATTTACAAGGATCTTGTCCTGATTCCCAAACACCTCCTCATCACTTGGAGGTTTTGACGGTCCACCACACTGGGGACTGGAGGGAGCGTTACATCAAATACCTCTGGGACAACGAACTACCACTAGAAAATAAGCAAGCAGTCAAACTCATTCAGAAAGCTACGAGATTCGTCTATCTCGATGGGATCTTATGCCGCAAAATATTTGGTGGAAATTTACTGGGGTGCTTAGCTGAACATGAAATCCCTACAATCCTGAAGGAAGCACATGATGGAGAACATCAAGGAAAGAGGAAACTATTTCTTCAAATTCATGAGAAGTATTATTGGCCGACCATGGAAGATGATGCAGCCGCACAAGTTCAGAGGTGTCACCAATGCCAAACCCATGGTAATCTCATCCACACCCCTTGTCTCCCGTTAAATTCTGAGAATAATCCGTGGCCTTTCTACAGCTGGGGACTAGATATCATTGGGAAGATCAATCCAGCATCTTCAAAACAACATGAATACATCGTCACTGCAACAGAGTACTTCACCAAGTGGGTCGAAGCTATTCCTCTTCGAAGCACTACTGGAGTTACGATTGCCGCCTTCATCAAAGATCACATAATATGCAGATTCGGGGTTCCTAAGCATATCATCACAGATAACGGAACTCCTTTTGCCAATCAAGATGTTGAGAAGCTGCTCAATAAATATGGGATCAAACAAATCTTCTCCACGCCTTACTATCCACAAGGAAATGGTCAAGCAGAAAGTATCAACAAGAATTTGGTCAGGATTATCAGTAGGACGATTCATGACAATCCTCGATCATGGCATGAGCAATTACCCATGGCTCTATGGGCTTACAGAACTGCACCAAGGAGCTCGATCGGTACTTCTCTATATTCCCTTGTCTATGGAGCCGATGCCATACTTCCAGTAGAAATCAAAGTCCCCTCAGGCAGGATTGCAGCATCCAGTGGTGTACAATGGGACGAGGCCGAAATATCCAGATCAAGAATCGCTGAGCTAGATATGCTAGAATCAAGGAGAACCAAGGTGGAAAAATATGTGGAAGCTTACAAACAGAGGATCTCCAGAGCCTACAACAAAATGGTAAGACCTCGAACATTTCAAGTAGGAGATTAGGTATTAAAGACGGCAAAGCACATTCAACAAGACATGTCCGCTCCTAAGTTCTCTCCTAAATGGGAAGGGCCATATGTTGTTATCAAAGCAGTGTCTAGCGGATACTACAAAATTTTAGAAATCAATGGAGGAAGGGAAGGAAACATCATCAATGGCAAATGGCTCAAAGCTTATTATGCCTGATCCGTGAAACAAATACCTCTTCATCATTTCAAGCATTTTCAAAATGTAATTTCATTCCTCCAAAGAGCATGCGAATGCTCCTTTGTTCATTAAACATTTCATAAATGAGCAAAATTCGTTCATACCATGATCAACTGTTTCACCTAACTAGAAACTCAGATTTACTCAAAAAAACAACAACCAAAAATGCTCACTCAGAGCAAACCATCCAGCAACGGATAATCCCTGTAAGAAGCCTCGTCAAGCTTCTTCTGAAAAATCTTGGTCTTTGCCTTCAAGTCCTCGACCTCTTTCTCAACCCTTGCTGACTCCAGAGCCAGTATCCTCTCCTCATCCAGTAAAGCTGCATTCATGGAAATTGCATCAGCAGCCTATGCCGCCTTATGAACCTTGATTATCTAAAGACGACGACGGAGCCATCTTACATTGAATCGCAATATCTCACAATTCGAGATCATTTCATCCCATTGGTGCAGTTCATGGTTTTTGACGTCTCGCAAGTGCATCTGATTCATTTCCTCGATGATCGGCAATATCCCCGCTACCGTGGTTAAAAGGGTTGGAAGAAAACCTTTCCACACTTCTGTGGTATCAATGTGACCATACTTCTTCCAGATCTTGGTGTACAGAGACGCATGACATTTTGGAATCACGAATCCACCGACCATTTCATTGTCTGGGAAGGTATTAATCAAAGGGGCTTCGAATAAAAGTCCAGCGGTTGGGTATTCACGAGAATGGACACCGTCTCCAGTATCCATGGATCCTACAGAATCTTCACATGCCTGGTTACTGCTTTCCTCAACCTCAACCACGGTCACGGACTTTCCACTCTTTCTTCGTCTAGTATCGACGACGACACGGACATCCGCTTACGATGAAACGAAGGAGTGTTAATCTCGGAACTCAATACAATCTCAAGAGTTATAGGTTTACTTACAGACGATCCAACTTCAGCACGAGACGATCCATACCGGGCAAGAGCTCTAACAGTCCTCTTAGGCCTTGCATTGTAAGGAGTAGCATTCTTATTACAGTCCTACGACAAATCATTCTCTTGTGATCAACAATATCGATTGAACAGAGACAAGAAAGGAGAATAAGAAGTGTACAACTTACTGAGATAGACGTTGCTCTTTCACGCTTCGACTGAAGATCATCCTGAGAAGAAATGTTATTTCTCGACATGACGGCAAGAGGGTAGGATCAAAACTTCTCTGCACGATGAAACTGACTCAGGAATGGAAGAAGTATTTGCATGGATCATAGATTTGGAGTATTGAAGATATATATATATATATATCAGGCGATAGTAATGTAGTCAACTCAGTTACGAGTTTCACTGAAACACTAGGCTTCAAAGATCGATACCGAAGACGCGGAGGAAAATGCACACTGGGACTGAACATCACGGGTCAAGGGATAGGCCACGCGGCCTTGTACACGTCATGAATTCTCAGCCTGTGTGTTACTTCTCATGAAAATCGACAAGTCATGATGAATTTGGAATATGGACATTGGTCCATGTCATGGATTAGAAGAAATCGACGTTAACAAAATGTTCATCATTCAGAAGAAAAGTCTAATTGAAGTAAAGTCGTTTAAAAAGTCAAAAGGAAGATATCACTATGAAGACTAAAAAAGGGAATGCTCTAACGTCTAAAGAAGATGGAAGTAAAACTACTCGTCGTACTCATCCGAATTGTCAGCTTCATCGTCACTGTCCTTCTCGGAATCATCTTCTTCAGAGTCACTGTCAGGATCATTGGTGAAGTCCGGTGGACGGAAGATAACATCATCATCTGAATCCGAGTTATCTTCTGCTGCATCTTCAGCTTCAGCTTCAATTTTCTTCATCATCCTCTGATGCTCTCTTTCATATCGATCAGGATTAATGTAACGCTCAGACGTTTCCCATGTGATCTCTCTTTCAGAAGCATCAAAATCAGAAGGAACCCCATCCAAGAATTGACGCTTCTCCTCAACCCTCTGTCTCTTACGCCGGGTGCGATCTTTTTCACGCTGACGGGCATCCTCCTTTTTGTCTTCAGATCTTTTCTTTTCGAGTTCAGCAAAAGAGACTCTTCTCTCACCCAAGGGAACACTAAGCTTCGCCCCTTCCTGGGTAACCCTAGCCTTTGATTTCGCTACAGGAGCGTCGGAATCCTCATCATAAGAGCCAGAGGAAGAAGAGGAATACCAGTAATCGTAATTGTTGTTATTGTTGGTCGACATTTTCTGGAACCGGAAGATCAAAGATTACTACTATGTAAACAAACCAACATCAGCAAAAATGGTAACTCTTAACTTTTATACTTCCACTAAAAATAGTGATAGTAATGCTAGAGTTAACACCTCAAAATCGTTCGTCTCTTCGAAAACTGCAAAAAACGAACGAAACTTTATTAATTTCGAAACTGATTTTTCATAAAATCACGGACACAATTTTCACAATGTAAACATTCACATAACTGACCTATGAAGTTTACAACAATAAAATATTTCATCATAAATATATTGTCTGTCTTCGAAGGTTCCTCAAAATCCACGTTTCTGATTTTTCAAAAAAACGGCAATTAATGCAACATTGCTTACATAAATTATCAAGAATTTTATATAATTCATGCAAGTAAAATATACCATCTTTTACACAATATATGTCACGCCTGCATATATATAAAAAAAGATTATTTTTCCTTCGTATCGTCGTTATTTGTCTTTAAAACGAAGGTTTATTTCAAAAACATTGTGAAATCTCACATCTCATACATATGATAAAGTTTTGTATTTACATGAAAGCTCATAAGTAAAATTTTATCACTGGACACAATTTCATCATACATATTTTCCTTCGTGTCATCATTATTTGTCTTTAAAACGAATGATTATTCCGATTTCACGAAAATTCACTTCTTTTATGATGAAACCTTGGTATACATGAAAGCTCATACACTAAGTTTATCACTGGACCTAGGTTCATATTTAAAAAAAAATCTCTCCTAAATCAGGGATTATAGTTAGTTTTCAAAACTAACGATCGAATGAACGTACGTTTTCAAAAACGAGGGTTTTTTCATAAAACTCACACTAATAAGCACACATGTATATAACTTCATCATGATAAAAAAATGAACAACTCATGAGGATCATAAACATCAGCAAAAAATAAAATAAAATACACGTACCTGGTCGGCCGGAATTTGGTCGGCGGCAACGGACGGCGACTGGCGGCGGCGCTGGATCCCGACGGTCTTCTCCTGCTGCTGGCGTGAAGGTGCTGAGATGGTGGAGAACTGGTCGTGAAAAAAAATTAATAAAAAAAGGATTAATCCCTTTTATATCAATTTTATTTCCAAAACCTAATTTTCTAAGGATTTCCTTATTGGGCCCGACCCGCGAATCCTAACCGACCACGGACTCGTCGTCCAAACCAGCGACGCTCCAATTTTTGCTCATCAAACGACGCTCCAATCATGACATTGAAGCCTTCATCAAGTCGTGGTTTGCTCAAGCTCTCTAAATCCGGTAATGTCTCCACTTACGACTAAATTCAATTATTGGTATTAATATTTATGGCCGGAAAATCACCATTTAATGCTGACTGAGGAACACAGCTTTTCTCAGTAAGCAGGGGACTTAATGTAGATGGTGGATTTTCGACAAAGGCTAAATTCGTAAACTCATAATTATACGAAGCTCTGATTTAGCAATCATACGTGAATATCGAGACACGGGTCTCTCATCGAATTCTCAACGGAGAGTACTTTCTCTCAGAGTACATGTAGATATGTAGTCTCACGACTGGACAACGGAATATCTCATGAATACTGAATACTTTCAGTGATTATTTCTATATAGCATCACGTGATGGACGGCTCCTAGACAGCTTGCTCTGCTAGTATAGAGTGATAACGTCTTCAGGAACAAACAACGAGTTTACCCTGACTATATAAAGGATATGACTTACCGACAAGCTCATATCGGGATAATTAATGCTTTTAGACAGCTTGCTCTTCTAGTATAGAGCCACAAAGTTAATTATTCCTAATTACAATTGCTCTTATTCCATGGTCGAATCCACGACTGGTCCCATGGAATGGAAATAACAATTGTTCTGATTCTATGATCGAATCCACGGCTTGATCTCATAGAATAGCAATAACTATATTATCTCGTTACTCCGATTTCATGATCGAATCCACAACTGGTCTCATAAATGGTAATAGATAAATCTTAATCTCTGATTCTATGATCGAATCTACGATCCCACGGAATGGTAATGCTCACTTTATCATTCTGAATTCGTAGTCGAATCCTCAGCTGATCCTATGAATTAATAATAAACATCTTATTACTCAGTTTTTTGAATTATTCTCCACTGAATTCCACAATTAGTAATAAATAATCAACAACCGGGCGTCTGAGCTACCTCTAAGTAAGACCCGATTCAAATGGTGAAGGTGTACTCAACGATGATACACTAACAGTCACCGCACGAACGAGTATTTCAAAATACAACGAAACGATGAAGCTATGCAAAATAGGGAAGAAAATAATAAATAATTAAAAATATTGACCAGGGTGCTGGGAGCACGGACACACGACCGACCGACCGCGTCGTGGTCAATCCCACGCCAGTTTTATATTTTTAATGTATTTTATTATTTTCCATGATTTGATGAAAAATCTCTCATTTTATCAAATCTCCTTCGTCTCGAGGAAACTCCTCGGTTTCATGGTACTTCCATGAATCCATAAAAATAATATAAAATTAAGAAAAGG
The DNA here is from genome assembly GCF_003573695.1 of Papaver somniferum. Taxonomy (NCBI): domain Eukaryota; kingdom Viridiplantae; phylum Streptophyta; class Magnoliopsida; order Ranunculales; family Papaveraceae; genus Papaver; species Papaver somniferum. Next base: position 36,625,657 of record NC_039358.1, on the reverse strand, counting down.
AGTGTGGGGCATGCCATTGTCCAGCCGGCCATGCCTTGGTCCCAACCGGCCCCACACCCCATGGTTCCTTATTATTTTATTATTATTTCTCTAATTTCATGAAAAAACTCATTGATTTCATGGTATTTTGCACAAATCATCAAATAATAATAATAAAATAAAATAAAATAAATTATGAAAACTTGTGGGACCGGGCCTTGGCCGGCCGGCCATGCCCTAGCCGGTCCCACACTCCCCTTTGTTTTATTATTTTATTATTAGTTTTCCTTGAATTTATCAAATTCCTTGATTTCATGGTATTTCTCTCAAATTATGAAAAATTCTCTCAAATCATCAAAATACCTAAAAAATATTAAAAAATTATGAAAAACTTGTGGGACCGGCCCATAGCCGGCCGGCCATGCCTCCATGGTCCCACACGCCCTTGTTTTTATTATTTTAATAGTTTTTGCTTCCCTGAACTCATGAAAACTCCTTCAATTCTTGGAAACTCCCTAAATTCATCAAATTTCTCAAAATTCATGAATTTTTCATAAAATCATCAAAATATTATAAAATTAAGGAAAAGGCACCACGGGACCGTGGTCTCGACCGGCCGACCATGCCTTGACCACGACGGTCCCACGCCTCCTCATTCCTTATTTTATAATTATTTTTCATCATCCCATGGTGTTTTCCTCAGTTTCGTCGAAACCCTAATTTTGGCATATTTTCTCGAATGGATGCTCAATTGCACGTCAGAAAATATCAAAATTCTCAGGACTGAGACGCGGACGCCTTGGGGACACGAGCACGCTATCTTGACCGACAAAGATTGGCTCTTTGGCTCACGAAAGCCGGTCCCATCAATTTTCACAGTTTTGACCTAATTTGCACAATTGCTCGTATTAGGTCCAAAACTCTTCCAAACACGTTGGATTTTCATGAAGTGATCGTTAGGCGGTCACGTGACAACCCAGGGCCGATTTCATGACTCCAAGTTCGGTATCTCGTCTCGTCATAATTAATTAGGTTTTCTCACCTAAGGCTCAGACGAGCATTTTCGAATAAATGATTAAATCAGCATTTGATCATTCTTTCACCAACAAATCGTCAACTCTTCATGAATTCTTCGTATTTTCTCACGTGAGCATATGGACACTACATGGTTGATCCACGGTCCCATGTATTCGCTCCCTCCTTCGTCCCATGGTTAAACTTTTGAAGAACCATGAATTGATCATCAATTGATCAAATTAAGGTTTCTGAATTCAAGGATCATCATTCCAAATTCCAACCTTAATAATTTTACGATGACCTCATGGTCATTAATCTTATTAATTATGCTCGGTTCAACAACCAGTACTTTAATTAATATTTTGGTCACGCTGCCAATAATCCATCAGATGAGCAACACTTGCTCAGACGATCAAATATTCAACAATTCATCACATGAGCAACACTTGCTCAGATGATAAATATTTTCTCAAACCGAGAAATATTGGTTCAACAATCAATATTCAGCGATCCATCGAATGAGAAATACTTTCTCACTTCATCGTAAGAATCATACCTCTGTCTCATGACACGTTCAATTCATGAGTTTCAGAACATCATGTTCAACACTCAGCAACCACATGGACTCATCGTCCCATCAAACCACGAAGTCATCAACTGACTAACATACCACGAGACGTCAATCGTGTCACTTGGGGGGATATCACTTAGGGTTTTGGTATGGCGGTCTACGGCACGTGTGTTCAAACACACGATGGAATGTGAGCAAGTCGTGCAATCAGTTGAAGCAATTCACGAGGTAGTGGGTGGAAAATCGACCAAGTCTCCATACGTTGAGCAACTGGTTTCAAACACGATCTTCACTTCCCCACTCCTTGATTCCATCAACTGTCACACTTCATGGAATCATGGTGTCTAAAGTTACAGCAATATAAATAAGTCTCTGAATCATGATTGAAGGATCAACATCAACAGTATCATCGATCTCACGTCTCATCGACAACACGAGATCATCAACTCATCAATTGAGAAACTACTCTCAATTGAGCAATTTCAATTACTCAGAGCTTATCGTATTCGGAATTCACACACCCACAATCTTTGATTACCATTGATTCCACACATTTCTCATCTTCCCTCCTACAGATCAACCCATCCTCTCTTGTGACCGAATTTATTATGGAACGATCATTGTCTTGATTTAGGCCAGAGTACTACAGATTTATCTCTCGAATCTAAAGCACCCCCTTTGCAGCGGTGCATCTGTGTGAGGTTTAACATTTCGCTCGGTTCCAGGAGTCTCCTCCTTACGGTCGTCTCCTCAATTCCTTAAAAACCAGCAAATCGTTTTTCCCATCTACAGGAGGCTTCAGTGTACCAGCTAAGTATGCGGAGTTGTATACCAGAATATGGGAAAGGTATGGTCATATCACAACAACCAAAAAATCACCAGCCGGTTTGCGTTGGTTAAGCAGGTGGAAGAAACATTATCTTCAATTCATGATATGTGCAATGTGACTGGCCATACCGTGTCCAGAGATATAATCTCGAGCTGGAAGTTTCACCAGGATATGTGTGTAGGCTTTGAGTTCAACGTCTCCTGGTTCTGTGAAGGTCTTTCTAAGATCCAAAGGTTGCAGGCTGAAGCGGTTGACGGCCCTTCCCCGGATTTGATTAATCAACAGGAGGCATAATTCGAGAAGTTGTCACAGGAGTTGAAGCTGAAATAGGTGGCTCTTCAAAGCATGAAGGACATTTTCTCCAAGAAGAACGAGCCGTTGTTAGGCATTTTTCCTTGAATGTTTTTATTTTCTAAACTTCGTTTTCTTAGGTTTTTTGTTTGAAAGGCAAATGAAACGCCTAGTTTATGATTTGGTTTTCTGGTTTTTGCATTCATAGATGATTGTTTCTTATAAGAGTTTTTGGATTATTTTGGAATAATGGCCCTTTGATCCATCAATATGTCAAAATCTGAATTGCGAATGTAGGTAGCAAAGTCATTCGGGAAAATTATGAAACCGTGAATGTTTCATGAGAAAAGGAAATATATGAAATCTTGAGATGATTGGGTTATCGACTTCCATTGCAAATGTGAAAACCCAAACAATAGATCGTGTAAACATTGTCTGACAAAACTTACTCACTTTAGGGTCTTTCACCAAAACTGAATCTTCAGGGAGTAAATCCGAGTCTTTATGTGACGCCCTCCTTGCCGCGAGAAGTCCCCAGTCATTATTTATTTTATGTGGAACATCTTTATGTCAATCCGCGGTAAGGCGGACAATCTCTAGTCCCCAGACGTAATTCTCCTGAATCCATATTTTCTTGGACGATGCGCTTCGAAACATTGCATTTTACTGGTAGGATGATGGAATTGAGAGTTTAATTTGCAACCGAGAGATTAATCTCCCACTGTGGTCGCCAATAGTTTGTGGGTGAAAACCGTTTCTGCTGATTTTAGTAATGTTGGGTGTGTGGATGAGAAACGAATTTAAACCCTAAACAATGCACTGCACGGGAGTACTTTTGATTCGAGAGATCAACCTAGACAATCCTGGCCTAAACCAAGAAATGTCCGTTCCAGGCTTGCTTCGGTCACAAAGTGAAGGAGAAGGGTTGGTCTTAGGGAGGGAAGCGAAGAGAGTGTTGAGACCAGAATAGTTGATTCTGAAGGTGATGGTTGTTTATGACTTGTATCTAAAAGTAGAACTGGCTAGCAGAATGGAAAGCTACCATGTGATTTCTAGATAATGTGTTTTTTCCGACCAAAAAACCTTGTCCTTTGGTGAAAATAGGTGAAGCCTATTTATACAAGTCATATTGAAACGTACCCTGGTCTCGTAGGAAGTGGAAATGATTGAGTGGCGGAAGAATATAGTAACGTGTAACCGTCAGTCATTATGCTTGCATGATGAAGGAAGTGAATTCGTTTACACCGTTACTTTTTACCACCACTAACTGTCCTGCTTCATGACACTTTCTTGTAACGGGCGCATTGCATGCCGCACGTTGTAAACCGCCAGACCAATACCCTGATGAGCATCCCCCAGTTTGTGACATGTTTGATGTCTCGAGTGTTTTCGTGGAAAACATGTAGCACTTTGCTACGTGTGGCAAGTCAAAGTCAAGGGACTTACCGCAGAAAAATAGCATGTAATGCTGTTAGGATCGTTTTGGCTGGTCGCCTAAAACTTGCCACAGGTTTGTCAGTTCGGTAGTGAACTTCGATGGGTGAGATCGCATCTCATGAAGGAGGGTAGCTGTTGATTATGGCTACCATGTGTTGGTGCCTGATAATGGCGCGGTGGTGTTTTGGTGTACGCCAGTGGCAACGTGGCATGGATGGCATGGCTCGTGCATGCCAGTGGCACGGTTATGCAAGTGGGGCCTGGCGTAGCCATGGCCACTATATTTAGGAAGCTGGTCGTCTAAACCTTGCCACAAGTCTGTCAGTTCGGTGGCGAACTTGGATGGCTGAGATTGCATCTCATGAGGAAGGATGTTCATTGATTATGGTCGCATCTTGTTGTATAGTGAAGTGGCGCCATTGACATAGCGGCGTCTGACGGATCCATGGCATAGCGGCATGCCAGTGGCGTAGCCGTGGCAGCTGTTTTGGCATATTGGTGTTAGACCCAAATATGTCTTCTGGCAACATTGGCCATGTTGCTAAGTTAATCTTGAGGTTTCAGGAGAGTCACTGGACCCAGTTGGCATGGAAACTTTTAGCTAAATTAGGGTTTGGCATATCGCAACTCTATTTAGCACGTGCGGCATGACTGTGGCATGGTGGCGTGGCTGGCATAGTTAGCACATGACAGTGGCACGAAGTAGCGCCTGACGTCGCCATGGCCGCTAGACTTTGGCACATCGGTGTTAGACCCAAATGTGGCGTGGAAACATTTTCCTTGTTTCCACATCAATCCCAACGCTCTGGGAAACGTTACTTGGCCCGGTTGGCGTAAAAACTTTTTCCAAATTAGGGTTTGGCATGTCGAAACCCTAATTGGTGTGTGTGGCATGCGGCTGCAGCATGACGACACTTTTTTGTGCAAACGGTGTCATAGCTATGCTTATGGCAAGACCGTAGTGTGGAAACGGCCACAGGAGTAAGGATTGTCGTGGGTGGCTATGATATGGTGCCATTCCTAGGGCTTCCTGGGTCCCACACGGCTCGTGGCATGTTGTGGCAAGTTTGGCATGTCGTTAGCATGTTGACGCGGTAAGTGGCATGTTTGGCACGTGCACTTTGCATGGTCGTTTGACGTGTGCGATTGGCATGATTTTGGCATGTTTGGCATGTCGTTAGCATGTTGGCACGGTTTTGGGAAGCCAACATGGTATGGAGACATCTTGACACCTCTTTTAAAGTTGTGGCAGGTTTATAACAACCTGATTGGTCAAAAAAGAGAAGGCCAGCCAAACACGGTGTGGCCACACTTCCAGCGTGAGTGTGGCGGCTTTAGAGCGACCTGATTGGTCGATGGAAACTGGGGCCGGAAGGTATGGGCCCAACCACAACTGGTGTGAGCGTGGCGGCTTTAAAGCGACCTGATTGGTCGAGGGAAGTAGGGCCGGTTTAGGATGGGGGCGTGGCCAATGGCAAGTGGTGCCGGCTGGCCTAAAGAATGGCCACGCCTCCCTTTGTTTTCATGTGGCTCCTTGTTTTCTGATTCTGGGCAAGGTTTTGCACCTACTAATCTATGGCGGATTAATTACCTAGTTTGCCTAGGCTTGAATTTCGACAAGCAAGGTCTGACATACTGCGTAAGGCGCAAAATCCTAACTTTTGCAAATTAGTCAGGGTAATCGATTGAATTCTATGTGTTGACACAGAGTTCCTTTAAGTTCATTACTAGAGAGCAGCATGCTTTCTGATTGAATGCCTTATGCAAAGACCTTATCCTTGATATTTGGAAATTCGTGCTACTCTGCTGCGAGTGAACACAAATTATCATGCCATATCAACATTAAGGGTTCAGCCGGGAAAAATAGCACAGAAGGTATTCAAAGAAACTTATATTAAGTGAATATAGGCAAGGCGCCAGGATAAATTTCATGTAAATATATTGAACGGCTCAATAAATATGTCAGTGGAGAGGTTAACACTCACGGCTCCGTTTCCTTACGTCACATCAAATGCAAATTTTTTTACAATTTTAACCCTAAGCTAAAAACCACAGTCAACACCATCCTTATATTCTTCTCCCACACTTCAATCAATTCAGAAGATAGCTCAGTGACACGTTGTTTATTCATATCCATAACAGAATTCATTAGATCGTTGACTACCGAAACTTGACCAGAGTATGAGTCCATCAAAACTTGGCTTGTCGCAATATGACCATATTTTAACCAAATCTGTTTATATAATGGTACTTGTCTTATCAGAACACTGAAGCCTCCAACATCTTCGAATTTCTCATTAAAAACAGTGCCATGCTGATGTCGTCCATCTTCAAACAATTGACCAGCAACGTTATACTCGAGCATTGGCGTAATTTTGCATGAATGGATTGATGTTGGTGCTTCACATTTTTCCTTTGTGACGTTAGATTTTTCCACCCCATCCCCACTTAGTTTCATTTGGGTTTCAGGCTTTGGCATTGACATTATAACTGGATCGATGTCTGAAATAGTCTGCACGGAAAAGAACATCTGGGATTCTGTTTCCGTTGACCTATCGCCGACTATCTGAAACATACAACTAGCCAAGTACTTGACATCTAGTCATAGACTATGAAGTTTCAATCGATGGTAAAAAAATGTTTTAAAATCTATTTCCTTTGTTTAAGGGATATTTTAGATAAACAATATTTGTTTTTGTTTTTATTGGGCAGATTGTCCAAATTGGTTAATATAACAGTATTTTTTTGATTCATGTCCATACAAATAATATCTATTTTTATAAGTCTATTTCACCCAGGATCGTTGATTATGGTCTTTTTAACCAATTTTGTGTTTTAATTTTACGCATGTAACAAAGAAAAGAAAACATTCTTAAGCCATGAGCAGCTGCGCGTAGTATTAGATTGAAACGAAGTAGACCAAGGGGATGAAAAGAAGTGCATCACCTCATTCGGTTCGTTTGGATTTTTACAAAGTTAGAATCCGGAAAGCATTGTATTAGATTGAAACGAAGAGGAGAAGAAGAAGTGCAACACCTCATTCGATTCGTTTGGATTTTACAAAGTTCGAATCTGGAAAGCATTAATCATTAAGTACATCACACATACATCTAATTGGGAATGCATTATGTATATATACGTGACCATAGTCTCGCTGTTTTCATTTTCCTGTTGCACATTGGATCCAGATTCGGTACCTCTACTGTCTCACAAACTTCGCTAAATTATTCTCCAAACATGAACTCTAAATTTTGTAGTGTGGCTTGTTGTGATCGTACAAGTATGATAGTTCATTACCATGTTTTATGTCAACCTTCCGGTCGACCATTGTGAAACCTATAAATGATTTTTGATAGGGGAAAAACTTTTTTTAAATCCACCCAAAAGTCTGCTTTCCCCTTAGTAAAAGTGGCTTTCCTCCTAACAATTATCAAAATTTAGACCACAAAGTAGAATTTGGACCATGTATGGCTTTCCGGATTATACTAGGAAAAAACTCAATGGGAATATATATCAATCAAATTGGTGAACTTCATAGAGGTCCTTGGATTATCATTGGTGATTTAAACTTTCATCTCTTAGGAGACCATAACAGTTCCTCTACTTCTGCCGATGGCTTAGTTAATAGCATCATTAACTCATGTGGACTTGAAGACATAGGTTTTGTAGGAAAGGATTACACCTGGACCAGAAATAACCTAGGTAATGGCACTAGAAGATCTAGGATTGACATGGCACTAAGAAATGGAGTTTGGTCTTATAATTATCCTAACTCAAAATAAGTTATGAACCTTACTCAAGTAGGAAGTGACCATAGCCCTATTATGCTTGCCTCTGACACTACAACCCCAAAGTCTTGGAAGCCTTTTAAATTCTTTCTAACTTGGTTGAATGATGAAAGTTGTACTTCTGTTATTGAGAATGCTTGGAGATTATATGTCTCTGGCTCACCTGGGTTTCAACTTGCAAAAAGATTTCAGTCAACAAAAAAGGAGTTATCTTTGTGGAATAGAACTCATTTTGTTAATGTCAATAAAAGGGTTGATGATGTTCAAAAAGAACTGGATGTGTTACAAGAACAACCTCCATATGATGAAAACCATAACAAGATTTTAGACATCAACAAGGATCTCTCTAAATGGCAGAAATATACAACTGATTTCTATCAACAAAAATCCAGAGACCATTTTATCAAGGATATGGACAATAATAACAAGTATTTTCACAACAAGACAAACAAAAGAAGAATGAAGAACAATATTGATTCTCTTCAAGATCAGAACAATACTTGGTTACACACCAGAGAAGAAATATCTCAGCATCTTACTTCTCATTTTAAGGAAATAAGTACTTCAATTGTTGTTACTCTTGATGAAGGCCACTTCATGCTTATCTCCACAATTATAACTGATGCAGATAATTTGTCACTAACTAGAGTACCCTCTCATCACGAAATTCATGATACTCTCAAGAGCATGGAGAACTGGAGTGCACCAGGGCTAGAAGGTTTTCAAGCAGGCTTCCATAAAAGTCAGTGGAGTATTATTGGTGAAGATGTTTGTCAGATGATCACAAGATTTTTTTAGACTAAACATATCCTACAACAGCTTAATAAAACATATATTTCTCTTATACCTAAGAAGAAAAAATCTATTTGTGCAGCTGACTTTAGACCAATTTGTCTATGCAATAATTCATACAAGATGATATCCGAGATTATTGTGAACAGATTGAAGCTCATTATGGAGAAAATCATATCTCCATATCAATATGCATATGTTTCTGGCAGACTTATAAGCTGTTAGAGCATCGCTCGGTTGAACCCACCAAGCGTTGGTATGTCAAGTTTGGTTGTCTTTTAGTGAATCAAAACTCATGTTAAGAGTCGCTTGATTATGTACTAGAGTCAACTTCGTATAGGTTAGCTTGAAAGTATTAGGATATGAGACATTACAAGTATTGCGAAGTCTTAAAGATGTGAAGGAGCAAGGATCTACAACGAAAACAATCATCCTTCCACTTGAGGTTAGTGATATTTAACTTGAACTGTTTCATTCCATAACATATCTTTCAAGTCGTGCATATTGAAAACATAACTTCAAAGAATATTTGAACTCTAGATAGACATAGTATTAAGGAATACAATACGAGGTTTATTGCTTAACCATTAAACTTTGTAGGTAAGACATCGTCATAATCATTTGAATGCTATTGTGATTATGTATGGGTATGAGGTGAGGATTTCATCCTAGGGAACAATGTTTACATGTGTTCTAAGGAAGTAAGTTCATAAACTTGTTTGTGGACCGAAAAGGAAATTGCCAGGTGTTATTGGTTTTGTTATTCATTGCATATCTTATGAACAATCAATATGTGTGATTGAGTATAACCGCTCACAACTTGTTTGTGTTCTTGGTAGAACTATTCACAAAGGCCTGACTTATGTATTGGTATGACTTTTATTAGTGAAACTGATCTTAAGTAATCACCTGAGATGTTATGATAGGGTTTGTGTTTTGTCTGAAAAAATATGGGAAAGGGAAACCGATCCTAGTAAGAAGTGCAGTACATCACAAAGGGGAACCGATCCTTGTATGGGGTACAGCAAGGTTTATAGCAGAAAGGGGAACCGATCATATGGACATGTGCAACACGTTTTTAGGCAAAGGGGAACCGATCCTATGGACATGTGCAACACATATAAGTTAGATACTATATATATGTGGGGAACCGATCCTAGTACCTAGTCAACCGAATTTTGGAAAGCTAGTGTGACTATGCACGATACTCACATGGAGGTAGAACCTAAACTTGTTTTGGTAGAACCGTTAAACCCATGATTGTGATTGAATGTTGGTTTGATCAATCACATAGTTCTTGAAAGTCAGATGAACCAATTCTAAACTTGTTTGGAAGTGTGGAAAATCGGTTTCAAGGTTGTAAGTGTGAAAGGGAACTTACAAAGTAAGGATGTCGACATACTTTGAACATGTCCTGTGAATGTTTATTTTTTTAATTGTTCAAAGATATTCCTTAACGACTAAGGGAAGAGAATCCCAGGATCGAAACATAAGTAACTTAAGAATCTTTTAATTAAGGTTATTAATTTCATTTTGTAGGAAAATTACAGAATTAGTAATGTGCATTTACTAATTAGATTTTCCGAGAGATTTCGATCATTATTTTTGGACAGAGCATTTCCAGGAATTATGAAAATCGAATTTGTGCTTTAATGAATATCTTGAGAATATTTTCGGTTTTGGAAATTATTTGGTGTCCAAACTTCCTTGTCTATAAATACTTGAAGTTTGCCTTTCTAGCAAACTAATCCTTCGTAACAACAGACTTCCTCTTTTGTTGTTGTTACTGGTGTAGTCTCCTATTCAGAGAGGAGAGTAACCTAATTAGGCAAAATCTCTTACGACCGCTCAGTTTAAATTCTTTTTTGGGATTGAGAAGCTCTAGCGTGTACCGTTGGTGGGAAACTAGATAATTTCGGTTTATCTTTTGTTTTCGATTGATTTGATTGACTAACGGTGGTTGAAATATGATTGCACCTAGTTTGTTAATTCTTGAGAATCTTCTCTTCTGATATAATATTCACTCAAACTAGTTCAGAGTTTCGACAGGGATCTTTAGACTGTTGTTAGTTCTAAAGACGATATTGTGATAATCCATTGTTAACAGACTCCGTTCCGTGCATGATTGATCACAAGAGATTCAAGTGATTGTGTGCAGGTTTTTATTGAAGATTTAAGAAGCTTTGAGGAGAAAAAAGATATTGAAGATCTGACTTGGGTTTTATAATCTTTGGTGTGCACAATACTTATTTTGGTAAAAGAGGATCTAATTAATAATCGGTTTATCCTTGTGGTAGATTGGATTGATTAATTGAGTAGATCGACATCAACACAATTATTTGGATTAAGAGTGTTGTTGGCTTAATCTTAAACGATTACTTCGGTAATTGAACATAAGATAGATCTAAGGACCTGACGAAGGAGTTTATGTTAAGATAAACGGAAGAGCCTTTGTCCGACTCATACCACTTGGTTGAATAGAGTTGATACTAAACAGATTTGTTGTTCCTTTACTGTTTGGAATACGAACCAAAGGAATTGTTCCAAGTACGTGACTTATTTATAAATTGGAGGCGTGGGAATACAGACGGAACTAGGTGAACTATAGGTTTAGTTGCTTGGTCTCAACTATACGAAGTTGGTGTAATTTTGTGTAGCGGCTTAATCTTGAGAGTATTCAATTCTGGACAAGGTCCCGGGGTTTTTTTGCATTTCCGATTTCCTCGTTAACAAAATCTTGTTGTGTCATTTACTTTATATTTCCGCATTATAATTATTTTATTATAATTAAAGTAAATTACACAAACGTTAATTCCTATCTACTTGATAAGCAATCCTATTGTGTTTGGTTAAGTTCGAACCTTTGTATCAAGTAAACATACTTCGTTGTTGTATTGTCTCGATATCGTATCCATAGACGATCACACGAAGTGTGAACCGATTAGTTGTATCGTCTCGACTCAGTCCATAGACAATCACTTTCGGAGAAAGGAATTATAGGTAGGAAAAGTTTTAGCTTGAGGTATATTTGGGTACCCTCGCCTTTTCATAAGTGACAATACAGTCATAGTTCAAGAAATTATCCACTCCATGAAGAAAAAGAAAGGTCAAATTGGTTGATTGGCTCTAAAGCTAGACATGTCAAATGCCTTAATTTGACAGACTGTAATGGAATTTCTTAATTAAAAGTTCTCAAGTACTTCGGGTTCAGTGATGATTTTTGTGACCTCATATACCAATGCATCATCACAACATCTATTTCTATTATGCTCAATGGTACACCTTGTGAAGAATTTCATCCAACAATAGGCATTAGACATGGTGACCCATATCACCATATCTATTCATACTTGACATGGAATTTCTCTCAAGGCATCTTTCTTCTGCTCAACAAAACAACACCATCAAAGGAATTAAAGTGTCTGCTAACTCTCCAGCCATTAATCATTTGTTTTTTTGCAGATGACAGCTTGATTTTCACCCAGGCAGATCTCTCCTCAGTCAACAATCTTTTAGAACTTCTTCACAATTTCAGTACTCAATCAGGTCAGGTAATCAACTTTGACAAATCCTCTGTGCATTTCAGTAAAAAAACCAATCCTTTTGTGGACGAGACTCTCATTCATATTTTAGGTGTCAAGACTATGAATTCTAAAGAAAAATGTCTTGGTTCTCCTTTGCTTTTGGGTCATTATAAACAAGAAGCATTCGAAGCTATTGAAAAAAAAAATCATGAACAGATATTCAACATGGTTATATACGTCTCTCACACAAGCTGGTAGATCAACAATGATTAAGCATGTTTTGAACTCAGTAGCAATTTATCAAATTGGTACTTTCAAGCTGCCTAATAATCTTCTCAAAAAGCTCACAACTATACCGAGAAATTTCTTTTGGGGTTATCAGTCTAACAGAGGCTCTAATACTCTTGCTTGGCTCAAAGTTTGTAAACCTAAAGATATGGGTGGACTGGCTTTCAGGGACTAAGAAATTCTAAACTTAGATCTGCTTACTAAGTTAACATGGAGGTTGTGCACAAAATCAGAGGCACTCTGGAATCAGATCATGGGTAGTAAATATTTTAATAATGGCGACATTCTTCATCAAAACCTTAAAGCTGTTAACTGCTTCTATACTTGGAATGGTATCATCAGAGATATTCAAGTTGTCCAACAAAATTATTTCATGGAAGTTAATAATGGTAGGAAAACTAAAATATGGTTGGATAGATGGATTCCTGGACTTACAGCACCACCTCAACCTATTAATGAGCTTCATAGATTTTATCAAGAAGTGGAAGAACTGATACTTCCAAACACCATTAATTGGAATGTGGAACTTCTTAATCTTATCTTTGATGCTAATACATCTCAGAGAATTCAGAGTTTATTTCTTGATACTTCGAAGGAAGATATAATGGTTTGGATGCTGGCAAAGGATGAAAAATTCACAGTTAAAATTGCCTATAAGAAACTCACTATGAGTAATACTGAAGTTCAGGTTGATGGAAGAATTATTCCAAAATAGGGTATGGAAGTTTCTATGGAAGAGTAACACAGCTCACAGGATAAAACTGTTTGCATGGAAATGCATACATGAAATTAATCCTACTAGATATGAGCTTGATCTCTATGATGACAACATTGAAACACAATGTGCAATATATGGTGATAATGCAGAAATAATGGAACATCTGATGTTTCATTGCAGACACGCCATATCCGTTTGGAGGTTGGTTAATGTAGACATATATGAAGTTCAAAACAGTTGCAATACTGTCTCAGAATGAGTTGAAAGATGGTTTACTAGCAGCAACAGTTCCACTGACGAAAAATGGTTGTATACACTGATGATCAGTGCTTGGATCATCTGGAAAGACAGATGTGATGCTATATTTTAGGAAGTAACTCTAAACCCGTTTAGTTCCATGCATAAAATACATTATCATCTTCACTCTCATTTGCATGAAACTAATGAGAACATTCATAACATGATGCACCATAGGTTTTCACAATGGCAACCACCTACGCAAAATGTTCTAAAATTCAATGTAATGCCTTTTTTGATTATGATACTAATACTCTTGGTACTGGTATTGTCTTGTGCACTTATACAGGTTGTTGCGAAGGTATCAAAGGATTCTACGCAGATGGAGTTCTAAGTCCAGAAACTGGTGAATGTATGGCCATACGTCAAGCTCTGGTGTGGGCGAAGGAGAAACAACTTGCAATAATCCACATTGAAGCTGATGCAAAAATTGTCATTCAATCACTACAAGATAATGTTCTTCTCATTCAATGGGAAAACATGAATTTACTTAAAGAAATAAAGCACCTAAGCTCAAGCTTTCTGCAATGTAATTTTTCCTTCGGTAGTAGAGATGCCAATCAAGTAGCTGACGCAGTTGCAAAATCTGTTAGAGAATTAGATGATAACATCAATGTTTTGGATAATTTTTCGGTTGATATTTACAGTTATCTTGCAAAAGACTGTAACTATTCTCCTCTCTAAGCAGTACAATTCTCTTTTTATCAAAAAAAAAAAAAAGTTTTACGGGGAAGGTACCAAATTCTATATAGGACAAAGGACTTTCTAGTTTATCTTATACGGAATTTAAAACCCTCACAACCATGAATTTGAGTCACATCCTAGATTTTAACTTGGTATCATTCACATAGTTTGTTTGCGTGACATTCATAATGTGGTACTAAAAAAAAAAGGTACAAAATTTCTAGATGGTATATTCATCATAGAGAACCTGACGAGATAGTGAGATGCTTCATTAGCACTTTGCAAACATACAAAAACGATACGTAAGAGAGGTCCCCATCCAAAGTCCTTATATCTTGAATGATTCTTTTTATACGCCAAGGAATTTACTTGATCTGCCAATTGAGAATCTTGATTAGTACCTTGCTATCATTTTCGAAAATGCACTTTGAGAAACCCCTTTCCTTGGCAGATTAAATAGCAAGAGGGACACCCCAATCTCCAGTAAAGACAGGATCTGACTGGTCAAGTAAGTGGTCTAGCACCACATCCTATGACCGTCCTAGTTGTCATGGAATATATAATCAAAAAAGTTTCATTACACATATTCACTCAGACAGAGAGTGTTACAGAGTTCTTATATGTGACCGATAGAAAGGAAAGAGTAAATTAGTTATCGTCACCAGCTATCACACACTCACTTGACAGTGACACTGGACCAATAGAATAAAGACACATGTATTCTGTCAGTTACAGTTATCCTAACAGATTTACATAATTAAATGAAGTGTAAGAAAGAAAAAGAGCTGAATATAAAAGCTCCAATAGCATTGTCTTAATCACCCTCCATTAAGCACAAGAGGCTTTAACACTTTGGGCTTGTTCTTTAGAAATTCAAATCTTGGAGAGGCTAACCCCTTTGTAAACACATCATCAATCTGAGCATACAATAAAGATATGCTGCACGCGCAGAGATTGGTTGTGAACTAATTCTCCGATAAATTGAAAGCCTATTGCCAAGTGCTTGATACTGCTATGACATACATGATTAGATGCTAAGACAATAGAGCTTTTGTTATCATACAAAAGGAGAGGAGGATCCGAAACAAAGATGTGCAAATCTATTAAGAGTTGACATAACTAAATAATATCATATGTTGCAGAATCTAATGATCTGTATTCAGCTTCAGTACTTGATCTGGCAACAATAGCTTGCTTCTTAGATGCCCAAGATACAAGATTTTCCTCCAAAAATACACAATAACCACTAGTAGATCTTATGTTCGTAGGATCTCCAGCCCAATCTGCATCAGTATATTCTTTAAGAGAGGTGTTACCTTGTATAAAGAAAATAACATGATCAAGAGTACCCTTAATGTATCTCAGAATCCTTTTAGCAGCTTGAAGATAAGAAGTAGTTGTTAAATGTGCTAAGCAAGCAGTTCCAAGTGATCCACAAGACTAGGAATCCAAATCAGTCCTCCACAAGACTAGCTAACAGGACAGTTTGAAAGCGTGTAACTCGTTCTATTTAGTTAGCTACTTTATCGTCTTTGAATATCTATCTTGTAACAACTTCAAGTATAAATAAGAAATCAATATCCACTAGTTATCTGTGGAAGATATTAAACCAAAAACCCTGTTCTAATTTGGTATCAGCTTTTGATCCAAGCCACCTTCCGCAAATCAAAAAGAAAACACAACCAAAAAAAATTTGATCCATCAAAAATGGCAGATACTACAAACACCCTCCGACAAGTACAAATTCACCATCTCGTAACCTTGAAGCATACAAAGACAAATCATCTGCTCTGGAAAGCTCAATTTAAACCTATCCTGAAAGATCATGATCTCACAGGATTTATAGATGGAACAAAACAAAAACCAGCAAGAACACTTCCAGATAGTGAAGAAATAAATCCATCTTTTACAGTGTATGAATCTCAGGATTCACTGATAGTTGGATGGTTGAATTCAACCCTAACACCTGAAGTCTTGTGCACGGTAGCAAGGCTTGACACAGCTAAAGAAATCTGGGAAAAGTTGGAGTCCGAATATGCACCCAAAACCTTTGTTCATCAGATGAACCTTAAGAAGCAGCTTCACAGCCTATCCAAAGGTAATAAGACCCTGAAATCTTATTTGACTGATGCTAAAGCTTTGTTTGCTCAATTAGCAGAATCAAGATATACGGTGTCTGTTGATGAAAAGAAGCAAGTCATCTGCAATGGCTTAAATCAAAGATATAATCTGATTGTCACTGCACTCACCACAGTCGAGGGTATGGACATTGATATCTTTTACTCTCATCTTTTAACCTTTGACATGAGGCTAGAGCAGCAGCTAGCCTTGTTGCAGACACCGTTAGCCAATGTGGCTATGTCTACTACAAAAACATCTGGTAATAGGCAGGACCAAAGGAGATATAATGGTCAAGGTTCTCAATATCAACAAAACACAAATCAGTCTTTCAGGAGAAACAACAACAACAATTCTTACCAGCGCAATAACCAGCAGCAACCACAGAATGATAACAACACAGGGCCAAAGTGCCATATTTGCAAGAAGAATAATCATCTTGCAGATAGATGTTGGTTTCGTTATGTCAAACCTAACACCAATCAGCAGCGCCAACCGGCTGCTTACATAGATCTACCAGGAGGAAACCAAGACACCCAATGGGTTACAGACACATGAGCTACACATCATCTGACAGCGGACATGAGAAACTTAACTATTCCTCATGAGTATGATGGCACTGAACAAGTGCAAGTGGGTAATGGTAATGCCTTGAATATTACTCATATTGGTAACAGTTCCTTTACAAAAAATTCCAGATATTTTTGCTTGAATAATGTTTATCATGTACCTGAGATCAAGTGTAATTTGTTGTCGGTGTCTCAATTCTGTAAAGACAACGCAGTTTTCTTTGAATTTCACACATCCTTTTTTGTTGTGAAGGAAAAGCACACGGGGCTGCCGCTGCTGAGAGGACTTGAAAGGAATGGACTGTACGTTTTTGATGGAGTTAATGTGCTACATCATCCAATAAAGCCACAGGCACATGTTGCTTCTAGTTTACCACTGTGGCACCAACGATTAGGTCATCCCACGTTGCGGACAGTCTCTAGAATCTGTCGTCAGTTTTCCCTTCCTGTTGCAAATAAAAACTTTGATTATTGTCACTTTTGTCATATCCGTAAGAGCAAGAAGTTTTCTTTCTCTCTTAGTACTACTGTTTATGACAAGCCTTTAAGCTTGGTTGTTTCTGATATTTGGGTCTCACCACATTTGTCAAGAAATGGTTTTCGTTATTACCTTTTGATAATGGATGTCTTTTCATATTATACTTGGGTATTTCCTCTTGTGCAAAGGTCAGATGCTCTAAAAAATTTCATTCTATTTCACAAACAGGTTGAAAATCTAACAGATCATAAAATCAAAGTTTTTCAGTCGGATAATGCCTTAGAGTTTAAGAAGTTCACATATTATCTCAATGAAACGGGTATACAACACAGATTCTCATGTCCACACACATCACCTCAAAATGGCCTGGCAGAACGTAGAATTCGTCATGTAACCGAGTCTGGTTTAGCTCTTTTGTTTCATGCTAACATGTCACGCTCCTTCTGGGATGATGCCTTTACAATAGCCTGTTATTTGATCAACGGGCTTCCAAAGTCTAATACAGAATCCAAAACTCCAATAGAACTTCTTTTTCAAAAATCTCCAGATTACTCCTTCTTACGAGTTTTCAGTTGTCTAGCTTATCCCTGCCTTAGGTCGTATAATGCAAATAAACTTGAACCTAGATCTCTACCCTGTGGCTTTATAGGATACAGTAGTGCACACAAGGGTTATATGTGTTTGCACCAAGCAATCAATAGGCTGTATATATCGCGTCATGTTCGGTTTGAAGAGCAGTCATTCCCATTCCAGTCTTCTCGACAGCAACAGACTCAATTGTATTGTTCAGGTAATATACCATCAAGTACAAGTGTTTTACTTTCTCCTCCTTTTATACAATGTAACTCACAAGTACAACATGAAGCAGCTCAATTATCTCAAAGAGATAATGTACTATCACCGACTGCATCATATGTTCCAGATTCTCCAGATCTCAGTGGATCTCTTGCACCAATGTTGGATGTAACAGAACCTGATTCTGCGATTGCTTATGCATCATCTAACACTATAGCAGCTTCAGCAGGTCTTTTTACTGAGCAACCAATTCACCCAGCAGCTGTAGTTCATCCCATGACAACACGTGCAAAATATGGCATTACTAAACCCATCCAGAAATTGTGTTTAACTGCCACAAAGCATCCACTCTTGGAGGAAGACTTCATGGAACCCACCTGCTATTTTATGGCCTGCAAACTTCCGAAATGGAGAAATGATATGGATGTTCAAATCAATGCACTAATTCGAAATGGTACATACTCATTGGTACCTTATGAAGAAGGAATGAATGTCGTAGGATCAAAATGGGTCTTTCGTGTTAAAAAAAATCCAGATGGCAGCATAAATCAACACAAAGAACGTTTGGTTTCCAAAGGGTTCAATCAGAGAGAAGGAGTTGATTTTGGTGAGACATTCAACCCAGTGATAAAACCGTGTACTATTCGTCTTGTGTTATCTATTGCTGTAATGAACAGTTGGCCATTGAAGCAATTGGACTTTGAAAATGATTTCTTGTATGGAAACTTGGAGGATGAGGTATACATGAAGAAACCTGCTGGGTACGTTGATCCTAAGTATCCAAATCATGTCTGTAAGCTGCATAAATCATTGTATGGACTCAAACAGGCTCCGCGGGCTTGGTTTTAGAGGTTAAGCAATTATCTGGTTCAGCTTGGTTTCACAGGTTCTATTTCTAATAGCTCATTGTTTATCCTAAAAACTGAAGACTCTATCACATACGTTCTCATATATGTAGATGACATAATTTCCACGGGCTCTAATGCTTCAGAGATTCAACAGCTGATTAGGTATCTTGGTTCAGAGTTTGTACTGAAGGATATGGGGGATTTATCTTTCTTCTTGGGTGTTGAAGTCATCAGGCGTGACAACGAACTTGTTCTCACTCAGCGAAAGTATGTAACTGATCTCTTGAAACGTACTAAAATGGATGTGTGAAACCTGTGTCTACTCCTCTAGTTGCGAATGAGAAAATCCAAAAAGGTGGTACTGAGAGATTCAAGGATCCTTCACTCTATCGAAGTGTAGTAGGTGCGCTACAATACTTGCATCTCACAAGACCTGACATCTCCATTGTTGTCAACAAGGTATGCCAGTATATGCATGACCCTTTTATTGAACATTGGGAACTTGTCAAACGGATAATAAGGTATCTAAAACAACAGTGGACTATGGTCTTCATCTCGGTGCCTCTCGTGATTTCTCACTCCATGCGTATTATGATGCTGACTGGGCTGGCAGTCTGGATGATCGTCGTTCTATGAGTGGTTATTGTATTTATTTTGGTGGAAATCTGATTTCATGGAGTGCTCGGAAGCAGAAGACAGTCTCTAAGTCGAGTACGGAGGCTGAGTATCGTGGTGTGGCGATAGCAACATCTGAACTTAACTGGATTTAGTCCTTGCTTCAGGAACTCGACATCAACATATCAACACCCATGCTATGGTGTGACAACCTAGGAGCAACATACCTTACGGCTAAACCGATTTTCCACGCTCGAACCAAACATATAGAAATTGATTACCATTTTGTGCGTGAGAGAGTCGCAAGGAAGCAGCTGCAAGTTGGATTCATAAGCTCAAAGGATCAGTTGGACGATATATTTACCAAGGGTCTATCAGCACCACTGTTTCATCTTTTAAGAGCCAAGTTTCACATTCATCATCTCACGTACAACTTGAGGGGAGGTATTAAGAAAGCAGTTCCAAGTGATCCACAAGACTAGGAATCCAAATCAGTCCTCCACAAGACTAGCTAACAGGAAATTTTGAAAGCGTGTAACTCGTTCTATTTAGTTAGCTACTTTATCATCTTTGAATATCTATCTTGTAACAACTTCAAGTATAAATAAGAAATCAATCTCCACTAGTTATCCGTGTAAGATATTAAACCAAAAACCCTGTTCTAACTAAATGCATGAACTAACACACCCGATTGACTGCAAAGAAAATCTCTGGTCTGGTCCAGGTTAAATATTAAAGAGCACCCACAATATTGGATATCAATGCACCTTCATTGAGAGCAAGTTTGAAATATGCAAGACAACGTGTAGAGAAAGGTTTCGCACCCAATAAATTTGTTTTCTCAAGAAGTTCTAGTGCATATTTATTTTGAGATAGAAAAAAACCCATCAACAGGTCTTTGGACCTCCAAAACAAGAAAATAATGCAAGTCACCTAAATTTTAAGCGGAAATTGTGCTTGCAATTGAGAAATGACATGATTGCAGAAAAAGACTGAATTTTCAGTGATGATATCATCCACATAAACTAAAATAATGGTGAGCTAAGAGTTGAAGCAATTAATGAATAAAGAAGAATCAGCTAAAGAAGGTGAAATCAAGAGCTACCAGAGCATTTACTAACCTTTCGTACCAAGCTCTTGGAGCTTTCTTTAAGAAATACAAGGATTTTTGTAACTTGTAGACATAATCATGATATATATTCAGTCAACAAATCCTGAGGGTGAGATATATAAACTTCTACTTTGAGAGAGCCATGGAGAAAGGAATTGCTGACATCAAGTTGTCTGAGAGACCAATTAGAGTTCAGTGCTAGAGATAGAATAAGTCTGATGGTAGTGTGTTTGACCACATGATTTAAGGTGTCTGTATAGTCCAATCCCTCTAGCTAATTAAAAACTTTATCAACCATTCTTTATTTGCTTCTGTCAGGGGTACCATCAGCATTTTTTTTTTAATTCTAAAAACCCATTTACAGCCAACCACATTTTGAGATGGATGATGAGGAACTAGGATCCAAGTACCAACAACATCTAGAGCATTTTTCTCATTATGAAGAGCAGTATGTTATTTCGGATTCTTATTGGCTTGAGCAAATATATGGTAGGCATTTCAAAAGGAATTATACTCATATAAGGTTTAGGTAATAAGTGTTTTATTGCAAGAAAGACTTTCAGTTTAGAGATACCATTCTGGATCTGGTGGTCATGAAATAAGAATTGAAAGACTCTGAAGAAACGGCTACAGTGAATGTGTCAGAAACTGCCGCAGGAGCTGTGATTGTTGAGGATGTAGGAAGTTCAGTTATTGATGCATGAGATGGAAGGATGATGTCATGAGAAGTATTAAAATAAGACATAGATGATATTGCAGAATGCAACATTTCCAGATTGCAAGGAGAAGATTGACCATTAATTATAAATGAAAATTTGTTTTTTTTTTGAATTCCACATGTATTTAAAACATAAATCTTACCAAAGAGTGAGTCTAAACACCTATATCCATTGTGATGAATGTTGTGACCCCAAAACACACAATCCTTTCTTCTTAATTCAAGCTTATTTTTTGTGTAAGGCCTAAGCCATGAAAAGCATAGGCAGGCAAAAGTTCTAAGAAAATTATAATCCGAAGCCTTGTTGAATAAAACTTTAAAGGAAAAACCATATGTGGTGATCTTGTGGGTAGTATATTAATGACATAGTTAGCTACAATCAAGGTCTCAACCCAAAATTTATCGGGTACACCAGACTGTATTAGAAAATCTCTTGTAATCTCTATAAGATGTCTATGTTTAGACTCTGCAACACCAATTGGGACATGGAATTTCATGTCTAATTCCATTGTCTAATAGAAAGGTACCTAGTTCATTGTTCGCAAATTCTCCACCACTATCTTTCCTTAACATCTTAATTCTAGTAGAAAAGAAGTTCTCAACAAGGCGCTTAAAGTGATAAAATATTGTATTAAAATCTGATTTTGCAGCAAGAGGATATAAATCCAGCATACTAAAATCATCAACTATATTAACATAAAACCTGTAATCCTAAACAGATACAAGATGTGCTGGACCCTATACATCCAGATGTGTAGCAACTGTATAGGCGCACTACTGACAGAACTGGACAACATGAAGGGTTGCTTGTGACTTTTGGCAAGCTTACAGTCATTGCAAAAAAGTGGTTCATGTAGAGAAACATGTAATGATAAATTTCTACAAACTTTAATCATAGTGTGAAATGAGGGATGCCCCAATCTTCTGTGCCAAGTTGCAACAAGATTCTTGATACATGACAAAGCATTTAAGGTGGTAGGTGAAGTAGCTGAAGAATGAACATGACATTGTAATGGATATAGTCCACCTTTATTGATCCCCTTGAATAATGTATTTTGAGAGAGGAGATCCTTTTCAACATAATAATAAGGTGCAAAACTGAGCGAACAATTGTTGTCTCTTGTAAATTGATTGACATAAATCAATTTTACGCACGTTCTGAGACATGAACTATATTTTTCAAAGAAAAAGACTAGTCCTGAATAATAAAACTAGAATCACTAATATGAGATACAACCATATCTTCACCATTAGTAGTAACAACTTGTGCAAAACCATCATAAGAAGTAAAAGCAGTACATTCATCCATGTTGTAAGTGAAATGGTTTGTGGCACCAGAATCCATATACCGCGGATTGTCACCAAGAATGTTAGCACTAGGAAGCATTGCAGAGAGATTTTGTGGTGGTTCACGACCTTGATAAGAAAAGTTCATACGTTGCTAACACTCAAGAGTTGTATGACAAATTTTAGAACATATTTGACAGACAACTCTAGTGTTAGGAGGAGGTGTTGATCTTGGATCGAAAAGTAAAACAACGACCACGAAAGTTATGAATGTAATTAGGGTGAAATCCACGAAAATTACCTTATGAAGATGATGCAAGAAAAGTCTTTGTTGCTGCATCAGGTCTGATGGAAATATTGCATTCAACATGAATGATTTCTTCCCTTAAGAGAAAACTTTGCAACTCGCCAAAAGTAAAAGGCGGAAATGTAATCCTGATTGAAGTTGCAAAAGCATGATAATCTGGTCCAAGACCACCAAGAACACTAACAAGAAGCTCATCAGAGATACAAGATCCACAAGCAACTAGTTGATTTGAGATTTTATAGATCTCAGAAATATATGTAAAAACTTTGGAGGAACCAAATTTCATATTTTTTAATTGAGTACGAAGTTGAATCGTATGAACAGATTAGGAAGCACCAAATTATTTCATCAAATTATCCCATAATTCCTTTAACATAGAGCAATCAGACAATGAACAATAACATATGCAGAAATTAAGGCATTAAGAAGAAGAAGAACATATGTATCCTCATCTTGCAAAATAGCATAATTCGAATTTACAGTTGAAGCAGATCTTGTGCCAATTGCAATAAACTGAGCAGGACATGGGTTAGAACCACCAACATAGCCAAGAACAAGAAATTTTCGAAGAATTGGAGTAATTAAGGACTTCCATGATGAGAAATTATCTTCCTGAAGTTTGAGAGGAATGATATTAGCTAGAGTATCAAGATAAACATAGTAATTGAAGAACTTGAAGATTCAATGAGACAAGACATTTTGATTGAAAAACAGGATCAATTGAAGATGAACATGATTGAATTTTTGATGAGGATTAGCAACGGATAAAGATCGAACAATTGTTGTTATGGAATAATCAGAACAATTTCATTATACAAATTCACTCAAAGAGAAAGAGTCTTACAGAGTTCTTTTATGTGACCGGCAGAAACGAAAGAGTAAACAGTAACTAAAGATACCGTTACCAGCTGTCACACGCTCACTTAATAGTGGAACATGACCCATAGAACATAGACACATGTACTCTGTCATTGACAGGTATGCTAACAAATTTACAAAAGTAAATGAACTGTAAGAAAGGAAAAGAGCCGAAAGATAAAAGGTATCGTAGCACTGTCTCAATCACTTCCCACAAGAATCTCTGGCAACCACAATTGCAAGAGAGGAAGGCACTTTGATTGCAGCATCAAAATTTAGAACGGTTTTTTGGGGACCATGGATATTTTGGGGGAGGCCATGGTTTTATTTTGGGTAAAGACATTACAAGTAAATCTAGGTCACTGGTGGGCCCGGAGATGCGTATAAAATTGAAGCGAAATGAAAACGGGCCTACAGTAATACCGCAAGTGCACGGTCGTCAGTTGTAGCTCGTGCAAGTACGGGTCGATCCACAGAGACTGGGTGTGTTTTGGAGTTTCTAGCTATCTTGGGTTCTAAATTGCTATTGTTGGGCTTTGGGTACCAATGGATTTTGGTAACCAATGGGTTATGATTGTGCTTTGGGCCTTTGAGTTCTTTGGGAATGAACTGGGCTTCAGCTTTAGTCTATCAGTACACTAGGCTTTTGGAGAGAACTGTGGACTGGGCTTAACAGTTCACTTGTGAACTGGGCTTGGTAGTGAACTAGGCTTTGGTTTTGAATTTGGGCTTGGGTTCTTTTGATGTGTACTGGGCTTGGTAACAGTGAACTGGGCCTTAGGCCTTAACCTGAACTGTGGTCTTAGCTGAGGCAAGCTCAGTGCAGCAGCAGCAGTGGCTTCAGCAGCAGCAGAAGGGTAATGCAGGCTGCTCAGGGAAGCATAACAGGGCAAAACAAGGCAATATAGCAAAGGGAAAGACCAAGGCAGTGAGGATGGCAATGGAGATAGTATCAATATATACAATGTGGCAATATATACAATGATGAAACAACAATAATCTACATGTGCATATTAACAATGGCATAAGCAAACAGCAAACAACAATGATGATGGTGAAGGTGATAATGGCATAAAGAATGACAAAGAGATAAACCAAGGCCTAAGCCAGGGGCAGGGGAGATAGTGAAGTAAAAAAAAAAAAGGAAGGAAAAACAAGCAAAGCCAAGGCAATGGCTTTAGGCATTCATCTAGAGTGGGAAGAGAACCAGCTTGCTCACAGTCACTAGTGAGCACTAGTTTCTCCCCACTGCTCAATCAATACAGTGCCTCAAAGCTAAACTTCTACCACTAACAGTGAACAAAACATGAATTTAAACACAATAACATAACATGGGAAGCACATAACAGTGAAGGTGAAATGGTGAAGGTGAGCCTAGGCATACAACTAGAGTGGGAAGAGAACTAGTTTGCTCACAGTCACTAGTGAGCACTAGTTTCTCCCCACTGCTCAATCAATACAGTGCCTCAAAGCTTCTAGCCTAACATTCCATCACTTCTTGACAGTGAATTGAAACAACAGTTGAGGAACTAAACCTTTAAACACTAAACATAACATTGAACTAACATTAAACACAAAACTAAATTGAAATTAGAAACAAACAGAAATTATAAGAACATAAATTAAATGAACATGGAATTAAACATGAAATAAAACAGAAATTGAAAATTAACTAAAATTGATTTGAAACTGAAATTGAACATTAACAGAACTTCACAGTCCTGGACAGGATAGTCCAGCATGAGCTTTACATCACACCCACAGTTCCCTTTTATACCCAATACCCAATTTAGGATTTATAGAAAAATACCCAAATTCAAACAGTGAAATTAGGTATATGATTTACCTAATATTTGACAGTACAAATTGAACCCATAATTAATTCATTGCTTCTCCTAACAGAAATTAGGGTTTTCTATAAAAATCCCAAAAATTGAGAAATTAGGGTTTCGTAAAATCTTACTTTGATGGCGCAATTTCTTCAATCAATCGCTGACCCATCCTTCCTCTGACTTCACTGCTCCTTCCCATGCCTTTTCTAGCTTCGATTGATAACATGCAATCATTCTCATCAATTCCACACGTCACTGAAATCGTGTGATGTTGATGAAGTTGATTGAAAGTTACCATGTGCGGTAGGTGGTGGTGATGATAAAGAAGGTGGTGTGGTTGTGGCAGAGTTGGTGGTGGCGGACATGGTGGTACGGTGGAGCGGCAGTGGAGTTGGTGGTGGAGCGGTACGGCAACAGGGAGGAGGAAGAAGAAAGGAAGAGAAGAAGGGAATGAGAGAAAAAACTCTCGATGGTTTTTAGGGTATAGGAATTTTCACTGTGGAGCATGTACATCGGATATGATGGTCAGAAACGTTGAGCGTTGGATGCAAATATGTTTGGTAGATCTAACGGTAATATAAGAGATGAATCACTTCGACCGTCGGATTGTGAAATACAACGAAGTCAACGGTGTTAGATGATGTTAGGTATTGTAGTGTAAATCGGAAGTATCTAATTTTGATGCACAGGCATAGGAGCGACCGTTGGATTCAACTACAATCTAATCTGAAGGCTTGGAATTTAAGCGCTGTGGTGTTTGGCAGAGACTTCAGATTTTGATGCTCTATGAATGAGAGACCGTAGGATGATGAGTTGGATCCAATCTGACGGCTGAGAATGGAGGCGGTTTTGGTTATAGAAAATGGGTTTGGGTAAGGGTTTTGGGCCTTGGGTATGCCAAGCCCATATCTTCTTTAAGAACAATTCTTCCTTCTTGAGCCCATCTCTAGTCTTTTGGGCTTATGCGCACCATTCTTTGCGGCTTCCTTGCGTAATTTCTTCCGGCTTTTCACTACTCTTCAACTCTTTTCCGCTCCGCAAGTTATCCAGACTTTATTTATTACCTAAAAATGCAAAATTAATTAAGAAAAATATTTATTCTTGAAAACAATGAAAATACAGAATATGGGATAAAATGTAGAATTAATGCACAAAAGATGAGTCAAATGCCAAGAAAAATATATAGAAATATGCACTTTTTAGCACTCATCAGTCACCCCTTATCTAGATATTTATATTAATACCTAAATTACCCTCTTGATTAATTTTTTGGTAATGATTAGTTAGTGTTAATAATAGTTAGCGTAGTGATTAGTAAAATGATTAAGTTAAAGATAATTAATGAGATTAAAAAATCAGATGTTTTTTTTTTAAAAAGAAGCAGAATTATTGAGAGAGTAAAGTTGGAGAAGATGAAGAAGGAAAACATGAAAAACAAAGGATTTTACCAACCACAACCTAAGGAAGAGTACCCAGGTATGTTTCAAACTTATATAATGTTGGTTGAATTGCTCCAAATTTTCAGAAAACTGTAAATTTTTAGGGTAGATTTGTGCTTGTAGGTTACCTTATGTAAAGAACAGGTTACCGAACTCATCTGAAAGTGTAGTTCGGTTACCTTTCCATATACGCAGGTTACCGAACTCGTTCTTAAATGGAGGTTTTTAGTTGTTCAGTTACCTTTTCCATACACGCAGGTTACCGAACTTTGTTTATAGGACTTGCATAGTAATGTTCGGTTGGTTCGCAAACTTTAACCCAACAACATATCTAACCGAACTCCACATGTATGCAATTAGTGAAGAGTTCAGTTTGTCAAGATTTTTTGCGAACAAACCGAACATAGTGGAACAAGTTCGGTTAAATTGAAACTCAACATAGTAGGCAAAATAACACAGTTCGGTTACATTGGAAAAAAAATCTTTTTGGAATATAAGTAGAGTTCGGTTACTAGATAGTTTTAGAAATTTTTGCGAACCAACCGAACAAGGTAGGTAAAGTTCGGTTATATCATAACTCAACATAGTAGGAAAAATAACACAGTTCGGTTACATTTTCTTTTGTATTATGGGTAGTAGGAAAAAAAATATTTTGTATTATGGGTAGAGTTCGGTTACTAACTAGTTTTAGAATTTTTTGCGAACCAACCAAACTCGGAGTTCGGTTATGAAAAATTAAATTCGTGATAACCGAAGTGTTCTTCGTGTTCTTGGTTTCAGAATGTTCGGTTACAAAACTAGTTTTTTTAAAACTATTCCTAACCGAACATGCCACTTTAACATCCATTTAAACCATATTTTGATGATTTCTACTCAATTTTCCTTTCCAAAAACGAATTAAAAAGATTGATGGGTTTTTCAATCGAACGAGGAACGTCAAGGAAAGAGAGAAGAAGAAGAGAATAAACTTTTTTTCAAAACTAAAATTTTTCGATTGCTCGTTTGATTTTGGTTAATGAATTCATTTAGATTAGATGTAGGAGTATATGATTAGATTTATATAGTTATTAAGTTAGTTTTAATTTAATTAAAGTAAAGAGTAAATGGGTATTTACCTAATTTTGGGACACCCCTTATAAGTATAGGGAGGTTGGCCTAATAAGATCATGGTCCCTAAAAAAACCATGATCCCTAAAAAATCGTTCAAAATTTAGCTTACTGGCGGAGTTTTGTGGTACATTTCTGGCACTGTGTTAAGGCCCATTTAACCTTAAGCTGCAAGCCCAACAAAAAAACATCTAAATTGTTTCCTGAACTAATGATCTGTTCATTTCATTCATTAGTTACGTCTTAATCTCTCCACTGCAGATCAAAAAGGACAGAAGTAGGAGTTTTTCTCGAGGGTCTGTTTGTTGCTCCCTCTCCGGATATATCTGCATGATTTGTCTTTACTAGCTGCTGCTGGAATCACTCACAGATTTGACACAACACTGTCACCATACAAACATAGTTTCCATCTCCAACGAAATAAAGAAAAATCAGAGCTGATGATTTAGAACTTAATAATCAAACAACTCTACTCTCTCTTTCTCTCTCTGTAAATCCCTGCTTCACAGGAAAGTGATCTGAAAAATGTACACTCATTCAGACTTGCAAAATGTTGAGCACATTTAAATTTCGAAAGAGATACAGAACTTACAAAGCCAAATAAAATTATGCAGTAACATGGTAAAATAAAGAGCCCAGTCTAAAACAACATATGGAAAAGGACTGTCTGTGCCTTCTCAGTTCATGAAAGCTTTCCTCCGTAGTCTTTATTCTCAGGATTCGCGTAAGAATCAGACGACACAAACTGAACACCTGGGAACTAAAGTCTTTATTCTCAGTATTCAAGTAAGAATTAGGGCCTCAAAATTGAACATCTTGGGAACCTGTAGCAAATAAAAGTAAGAAAATCATAAGCACGGTGACAGTCGATTACATATCAATTCTGTAACTGTAGATGGAAAATACTGAACCAAGAAATAACAAGATAAAGAGTGCGTTCATGCGCTGTGTGACTTTGGTACACACAACTGTGTGTTCTTTGCTGAGATAGGATGTTTGGTTTCTTCACAGGAGCACCAGGGTAGTGAAAAAGTCGGAAAAACATCCCATGTCTCCTTCTGGTAGATTTTCCAAGCCAATTCCCTTCTACAAGACCCATACTTTAAGTTAAAATTTCGATAAAAGATAGAAGAAAGTAGTGCCTAAACAGAGAATTGCTATTTACAACCCGAATAATTAGACCAAATATTAAAAGACAGGGAAGCTTGAAGAAACAACACGCACGCTTTTATTGGAAAAGGAAAGAGAAATCAAAATTTCCTGGACATGAGCTTGGGAGTTCTTGAATTTGTCATGATTTAAATTCCAATTACTTGGGTATAAATTATACCTATCACAGCTCAATAGATTTAGTTACTCAACTGTAACTAAACATAGTTTCTACAGCAATGGTACCAACAAATCTATCTAAATTAACAAATTGGTACTGGTGTTCGTTAGCACCACACATGGCTTTGAATCAAGATTTACTATAACTTCAATTTTTCAAAATATAAATAGTACTTTGATTCTGTTAACAATGCTCAAGTAGCCAAACTCTTTAAACTTTGATATTTCATCAAATTCCAATACCAAATACCGATGAAAACTTTAATCAATAGAAAACTGCAAACAGATATCAAAATCGATTCTTTACTAATATAACACCTGCATTTTAGGTCTCTACTTATCAAATGATACTAATACCAAACCAAATTAGGATCGACGAAAAAATATCAAAAATCTGTAAGAAACCTACCTGAAATCATCCTAGCATTTGTATGAATGATCATCAATTTCGATAAGAACCTGAAATATTAAAAGAATGCCATTAGGATCAAAGATGAATCTTTAGCAGAAACACCTGAATTACCAAGTCCTTCCATAAGTTCTATCTTATATTTAAGTGCTTTCTAGCAAGTGAAGTGTAATAACCACAACACACATTGAGGTTCAATTATGAACTGAACTAAACCCAAAGTAGAAGATATTGTAAGAACTGAACCTTTTTGCTCCATGAACAGTGAACTATGTAACCGAACAATTCCACAAGACAGGATTTCTGCACACAGCTATCTTACAGTACGGAGTAGTTGCAGCTTGTGTAATATCCAAGGCACCTAGACTCTTCAAAGATGGCCTTATAGTAACTTGTCATCGATTTTGAATCAAAGCCAATATGGCATTCAACTTGAGTTGAGAATATGCTCAAGTTCAGTCACATTTTACAATTCTACTTTAAGTTTCAATTGATACAATTTATGCAATGAAAAGTAGCTATTGTCCTGTAATCATCACACTATAAACTAATTGTGTATTCTGCCTTTTCTAGTTAACTGAGTAACCAAAGGAAGTACCTAAACTATATTTCCGCAATGCCTTTACTGAACATACGACTTTGCGGTACCCAAAACAAATAAAAACACAAATATCTTTAGAATCCACTAAATAGCATAGAAACTACTGATGATTAAGGAACTAAATAGCATAGAAACTACTAAATGGAATAGTGAATTAAGGAGACATTTCCCACAAATGAAATTAGTGGGTGAATACCCCATCAAACAACATGACATACACAATGTAGCTCTTTCCTTTGGTGTTCTCAATTCTGGGGTGTACACGTTGGCATGGATATCATAATAGTCAGTTAAAGCATACCGAAGCTAAGATGGGATAAGAGTGTAGACACAACAATTTTGACTAGTGCTATCACTAACAATTCTTTAATCAAGAGCAAGTAGAACTAGATTTCATTAAACAATCTTGAATGCTTGATCAGGTGAAAATCATAAGCGAATACATCATTTTAAACTACAGAAATTCAACTCACATGTTGAAGAAGACCTCAAAATGGCTCTGCAACAATCATAATCTTTCTTCTATCCCAAATCACGTGCCACCAACAGCTTTACTTACTCATCACAATTATTCCTAATTTCTACAAGAAAGAACGATTCCCCAATGAATTTGTTGAAGATAGAATAGTAATAGAACATCAACGAATTTCTGGCGAAATGTGAAGACTGCAAGAAGTTGTTCCACAGGGACCAAAAGCGAACTGCAGGAGGAGTAGATGTCGGAGGTTGATGGTTATGGTCAGGGTAGTAATTTAAGATGGCTAAATGGGTTGGTGTTGCCGGGTTTCCACTAAATTAGAACCGAATAAAAAATATAAAAAATCTGTAAGAAACCTACCTGAAATCATCCTACCATTTGAATGAATGTTCATCAATTCCGATAAGAATCTGAAAAGTTAAAAGAATGCCATTAAGATCAAAGATGAATCTTTAGCAAAAACAACTGAATTACCAAGCCCTTGCGTAAATTCCACCTAATATTTGAGTGCTTTGTAGCAAGTGAAGTGCACATTGAGGTTCAAATATAAACTGAACCAAACCCAAAGTTGAAGATATTGTAAGAACTGAACCTTTTTGTTCTATCATCAAATAACAATGTAACCAAACGATTCCACAAGACAGGATTTCGGCACATAGATACCTTACAGCACAGAAAATATTTAGACTCTTAAAACATGGCCATTATTAACTTGTCATTGATTTAGAACCAAACCAATATGACATTCAACTGGAGTTTAGAATATGCTCAAGTTCAATCACATTTTACAATCCACTTTGAGTTTTAATTGATACATTTTATACAACGAAATGATGTAGTTATTGTCCATCTAATCATCACTTTTAATTATTTTATGTGTATTCTGTAGTTAACTGAGTAACTAAATTGAAGTATCTAAAACACTCTCCCGCACTGTTTTAACTGAGCATGTAACTCTACAATGAATAATTGAAGAGCTTGCTAGTGACTCATAGGAAAACCATTCGCAGTACATTGTAATATAAAGATGGAGTACTCAAAACAAATAAGAACACAAATATCTCTAGAATCTGCTAAACAGCAAACTATCAAAACGATATGATACTGGACGCAGAAGTGAACTAAAGGAGACACTGCCCACAAATGAAATTAGTGGGTGAATACCCCATCAAATGGCATGCTTTATATATGTGGATCTTTCATTTGGGGTAATTCAATCAAACAATTCTGGGGTGTGGATATTGGCATAGTATTTGATATAAGAGTGAAGACCCAAATTGGATTTCATGTTAGGGTTTAATCATCAAGTAACGGAGTCAATTCACTAATTTCAGTTCTTACCCTATTTCATTCAAAGAACAAATCATTAAACAAGATTTCATTAAATAATCAAAAATGCTTGATAAGAAAATCATTAAACAAAATATATCATCTAAAACTACATAAATTCAACTCACAGTTGAAGAAGACCTCAAAATGGCTCTGCAACAATCATAACCTTTCTTCTATTCCCAATCACGTGCCACCAACAGCTTTACTCATCATAACCATCCTATGTCTACAAGAAAAAGACGATTCCCCAGTAGATATGCTCTTGCAGATAAAATAGTAACAAAAGAAACACCGAATTTCTGCCAAGATGTGTGGACTGCGAGAAATTGCTCCACGAGGACCAAAAGCGAACTGCAGGCGGAGTAGATGTTGGAGGTTTATGGCTATAGTTAGGATCGTAATTTAAAATGGCTAAATGGGTTGGTGTTGCCGGTTTTCCACCAATAACATTAAAGGCAACCCAATAAATCTTGGATGGATCTTGATCGGTTTTCACTAAAACAAAATAAGTTTCGGCGGGGTAAATATTCAGGTTTTGGGCAATGAATGGCTCAGCAAAATGTCCATCGGCTTCTAATACTGTCATGTTATGCCCCTGCATTACATAAAACAAAATCCAGTATTCAGCGTTGATTCATAAAATGTAACTAACAACTGAAAAGGCAACAAGGAGAGATTAACCAGGCTCTATCGGAGCTCCAAACTAGACTTCTTATATTGAATCTGATCTGTAGGTTCTCTACCACAAATGAGATCCAACCCCATTCTACCTAGAAGTATGCCAATGGCAGGGTAGAGATCAAGTCGCAGACCAAACTCATTCTAGATTCGGTTATAGCATGCGCACTTCAGATTGCCAACTTTGACACATGTCATAATGCTAAATTATAACTATACACCAAGTCATTGCGTGTGAAATCGTAACACGGGCTATAAATTAAGAAAACTGTGGATAGTCCAAGTGGATTAAGGCCAAGCAAGGGGATTCTAAAATTACAAGGGTGGAAAAATGTCGCTCGACTTGTAGCCCTGTAGGAGCATCTATCGCTAGTATAGCCATATTAGAGAAATTATTACCTCGATTTCGAAATTAAGTACAGAAAAAGATGTGAAGCTTGAAATTCTTAACCAAATAATTTTCCCATGAACAACAGTTATCACACAAGGATCACATTCAGGCTTCGTCCCGTTACAACCATCTGAAGTGCCGTTGGTCGGAGAGGAACAATTGAACCTTACTCTTCCATGAATCAATAGTGACTGCAAAATTTGGGGGAAAACATCAAAATCAAGTGAAATGTAGAACTAGAATTCTTGAATTTCGATAACGCACCTTAGAAGCTAAACCAACAACACACGGTTTAGAAGCTAAACCAGTAGCTAGTTCATAAGTACCCTCATGACTCCAATCATCAAGGATGATATTTATTTCGTAATCATCATGCAATAATGCTTGTTCAGGAACTGCTACCTGTATGGACCCATAATTCCAAGGCTGCAAAACCAGTAACTATTTTAAAATTAATGTGTCTGAAATCTGAATCAAGCTTGGACAATTAGAAACTTACTCTGTCAGCAACAAACTTGTAAAAGAAAGTTTTTCCAGGAAGCCATTTAGGTTCTCCTCCTATTCCATCATCACTCCATCTAGTACTAGTACCAATCTGTGTTTCAATAACGTCATTTAGATTCACATGAATCAATCAAAAAAGCTCAGAAAACCGGACCCATACTGTCTCCGTCTGCACCACAAAACCCATTCAACAACAAAAAATACCCTACTTGAAACCATGGAAATCCTAACTAAAACCTTGAAATGAAGACCCATCCCAAAAAACCCTAATTTACTCTGTAACACTAATTTTCACAAATTTACCAAATGAATGAATACTCTTTCAACAAAAAGAAATCCCATCCAGATCCTTAAAACAAGATGAGTAAAGATGAAAAACAAAACCTTTCATTCAAAAACTTTATTAGTATCGCACCTTAAAAACAAAATTATCTTCAAATCTCTGCAACAATTATTATAATTTCTTTATTTTCTCTTCCAAAATCTGCTTTTGTTTGCAAACCACTCACCAAAAATGAGAAAGAAAAGGTGAGTCGTGAGAGAGAGGCAGAGAGCAGAGAAGGGATTGGATTCTGCATCAGAGAATGTGAAAAGATGTCTTTTCAAAGGGATATTACTGTCTTTTTCTTGTCTGGTAGTTGTTCGGTGAAAAAAATCTCGAAAAGAACGGAACGGGGTCACGTTAATGACACTCTGTAACTTGTACTAAATGATACAGTACTAAATGATGATGAAGAAGGACAAGCGAGTCGAGTGAGTGAGTAAATTTACCTGACGAATTCCATGCCAATGAATAGAAACATTTTCTGTTAAGAGTTTCAAAATCAATGCATCTCCTTGTGGAGCAGTGACAGAAGGACCAGCAATCACTAGTTCCTTAAATTCGAATTCTTCGGAACTGCAAAAACGAACTCTGGCTTCAACTGCTGGTGTTGTTAGCATCGCCATAACAACTAACCCAATTAACAGAAGATTTCTTGGTCGGTTTCTTTTCATTTCCAAAACCCGACCCATGGTTTGCTCTCTCAATCTTCTTCTCTGTCTCTCACTTTGATATTCCACACAAATGAGAAATCCCGGTCTCTATATATAAAAAAAAAAAAAAAAAAAAATTGAGCTAAAGGGCGGTGTGTACAAAAACCACCTCCAACTACTACTTGAGAAGAAAAGTCTTTTCTCTTCAAGGAGTTTTGTTTCCACCATAGTACTATTAGTACCTTTTTTCTTTCTTTTTGAGGGTGTAGACCAAGTCCTTGTTGCTTGCACTTTCACTTTTATAGCGAGGTGACATATATATGAGCTAACTCATTTACATTTTTTTGGCACAACTATGAACCAGTAAGATTATACTGAATTTATGCCTTGCATCTCTGACTTCAAGAAGAAATTATAGCTAGCAGGCTGTTCGACCACGGCCAGTGATCGACAATCTGCAGCCGCTTATGCACCAATCCCACCCACATTGAGTTTTTCTTCTTCATCTGAGTGTCACTGAATTGGTAGCTTATGCAATAAAGTACGTTATATCGTTGGTGGACTTCGGGACCTAGCTAGATGCTAGTGGAGAGATGAAGAGTTTGACACGTGCTGTGTGCGGAAAAACAAAGAAGGAATATTCGCTTTTGAATTTTAAGTTTGAACTTCTTAGATTGGGGTCAACCGGTGAATTTTTGGAACCATCGAATTGCCTAGTGCTACGATTAAAAAAATACTATATATAACGCTTCGTGCCTTTGGCTTCGCGATTGGAGCCACAAAAAATAAGCCCGATTTACACCAATGTTAAAACCTACCCTGAAAACAAAGTTATCTTTAAAAGTCTGTAACAACTGGATATTTCTGCCCTTTGGAAACGTGAAAAACATCCAATCTTCCTATAGGTTTGTCACTCTTCAAACAGAAACAGAGAATTTCTGGATGGTTCAAATCTTTTGTACTCTTTTTCTTCTACAAGAGAAAAGCTAGTTTCTTATAAAAATCTCATATTGAAAATTATTTCTAATTGTAAAAACGAAACTCGAGCTTCAACAACAAATATTTTTTTTTTCAAGAAGATATTAATCCCCTTACATATGAACAATTTATGCAATTCTTAGTAAGTTTCTCTATTCTAAACCCATACCCTCGCTCAGTTATATTGTCTTTCTTCTCTCCCTTTGCTAATTTATGATTTTTGCTCTCTCTAATTTCATTCTTAAAAGAACTTTATTTTAGGAAAGTTTGGCTTCGGTCCGGTAGATAAAATTGCTGCCAAAAGAAAAGGCCTTTTATTTTTCCACCTAATTATCTATGTCCATGACTCCATAACAACAAACTTTTACTCTCTTTTTTGTGAAAGATATGCATGAAAGGAGGGACTTTGTTCATGTATTATACGGGTAAACCAACTCCTATATAATTCTTGAGCCAAGTACTGTTTAGCATTTGTTGGCCCCGCTAGAAAAGTGATCGGATATTTTGGAATCCATATACCTATCGCCGTGCATCTTTGACTTTTAAGATATATACGATGGAGCTTTTGAGAAAGTCGACTACGTGGAGGTGGATCTAGGTTTTTTTACATCCATATTGAAAAACTAAAACTCTCCATTTGTTTGGATGATTTTTTCTCCATCTCCATTGATGGATTATATCTCCCATTAGGATTTTATCTAATCAATCTGTGATTTGTTATTTTCGTTATTCCCCTCTATCTCTTCTGCTTTCTTTCTCCTTTTTGCTTGGTTGTTTCTCTCATGGTTTCAACTTCACAAGGTAACCCTAACTCTGAGTTTGAAGACATCATCAACCGTATAAATAACCTTATGGAGGAACCTCACACATACAGTTATGATGAAAATGATGATGCGCAAGAAACTTCATTTGATACTCATAAAAACGTGCTCTTCAAGTTCAACTCTGGGAAAGAGTATCATCTAAACATTCTAAACGAAGTCCTGTCAAAAGCTTGGAGACCCACAGGTGCAGTTTCGGTCACAGATATTGGAAGTGGGTACTACAATGCAAAGTTTCAGTTTTTATGCGACATGGAAGCTGCTTTACAAGGCACTCCATGGTCTGTAAAAGAAGACCTAATGCTACTAGAAAGATGCAAAGAAGAATTTCTTATAGAAGACTATGATTTCAAATACGTTTACTTCTGGATACATATTCATGGATTACCATTAAGTATGATGAACAAAGAAAAAGTTTTCAATATCATTAAGGAAACTGGAAATCCAGATCTAATAGACTCTGAACTAGCAGCTAAATGGGGTAAATACGCAAAGGTACGTGTTAGATTGGATATCACTGAACCTCTGCCTAAAGATATGATTATTACCCTAAAATCGAAAAAAAAAGATCACTATCACTTTCAGGTATGAAAAACTCCCTAGATTGTGTTTCTTTTGCGGGTACTTTGGGCATATTATGAAGCAGTGTCCACATCTATCAAAAAAGCTAGAAGAGATCCCAAATCTCAGTCCGGAGGAGTTTGCTTATAAGATGAATGACAAGACATATGCCAGGTATAACGAAGAAATTCGAGCTTTTTTCAAGAAAAACAATCCAGGAATCATACGACCAGCTCAAGATCTTCATCAAGTGAAGAAATCTAACACCAATGCTCAGGGGCCGTTAATCTCAGGGAAAATGATCAACGGTAGCAAGGATGCACCCAGTCAGATACAACTTAATTTGGCAGCATTAAGAATGACTACAAGCAACAGTGGGGAAACAACTAATTTAGGGTACTCTGAAAAGTGCAGGCATCCCTTGACGTCTACTGCAATGGTCTTAAAAAACATAAGTTTATCTAAAGATGACAAGGTGTCGACATCTACAGGAAAGCAGGTGTTGTACCCTGAGCAAGGTAAGGATGATAGTCATGTCAATTATAAGACAAATGAAAATGTTGCAGCTATAGAACTGTATGCCACCAACACAAGCACAATTGTAAGGCCTGACAACCACTCCCAGCTACAGTCACATGATCCGAGTAAAATGGTTGATCAGAACATTATTAGCTGTGAGATGCCATCAAAGAAAATTACAGACAGTGAAAGTACGAAAATTACTGAAGGTAATTTTGCTTCGATGAAGTCGGGTATATTACCAGCTTCTGAAAATGGTTCAAAGGCCCAGCTCATAATAGATCCAAGAAGCCCAATGTTAAAACCCGATAAACCACAGTTGCAGACAATTTCAACCCCTTTCCTTTCATCACACCCAAATACCAAACCTAATTCGAATTTCATTCAGCGAGGAGAAATTTTGAATTCAAGTGAGGCAGATGAGTTCTCATCTATCTCAGTTTCTTCTACGGATTCAACGAAGAAGAAGAATAAGTGTTGGAAGAGATCAGCAAGGATTAATTCGAAAGGAAGCACTGAAAAGAAAGATGAAGAAATTTCAATTGGGGTTAAAAGGCATGCTTGTCCTATGGATATTGATGTTCCAATCAAGAAGACTCATTCAACAGTTAACTCTCAAAAGGGTGTGGTGGCTGCCCAAAATCAGCCACAAGTTCAATGTTAATCTTCTCCTGGAACTGTCGAGGGCTGGGAAACGTCTCGACAGTCCGTAATCTTAAAGAGTTTCTCAGGGCTTTCAATCCCCAAATTGTTTTTCTTTCTGAAACTCTCCTGAATGAGGTAAAATCAACCAAGCTTTTTTCTTCATTAGATTTTGACAACTACAATTTTATTCCTGCAATTGGTAGAAGTGGAGGTCTGGTTATTCTGTGGAATGATTCTGTTAACCTAGAAATTCTCAGTTCCAATACAAATGTTATTCACTGTCGTATTCATAACCTATTAGAGAGTGATTGGGATTTATTATGTGTCTATAGCCCTCCTAGTAGTCAGAATCGAAATGAATTTTGGCACAATTTCTCCCTATTCACTGCTCAGATTCAGATTTCCTTGGTGTATGGTGGGTGATCTAAATGGTATCTGCTCCAGTTCAGAAAAGCATGGTGGTAGTCAAAAGTTTAATTCTGCTAACAATGGTTTTAAGGATTTCATCCAAGATAGAAGTTTGGTTGATTTGGGTTATATTGGCCCAGCTTTTACTTGGTCGAATGGAGCTACCTTATCAGAGCCTATATATGAGAGGCTAGACAGAGCTATGTGCACTACAAATTGGCTCTTCATGTTCAAGGATACTTGGGTTCTTCATCTACCTAGAATTAGTAGTGACCATGCCCCAATTCTGGTTAATACTCATAGGGAAAATCGACGCAAGAGAAAGATTTCGAACAAAATTGAGTATTTCTGGATGGAGTACCCAGAATTCAAAGATGTGGTGATTGATGCTTGGTCCACTCAGCAGGTGAATATTGTTGGAAAACTGGATGCAGTTGGTAAAGCTTTAAACAAGTGGAGCAGGAAATCCTTTGGGAACATCTTCCAGGCCATGGAACACGCTAAGGCTGAACTTCTCAACATCCAAAAAGAAGCTCACTTGAGAGACATCAGAGAGGATGAGAAAAAAATGTGTGATAAGATTGAGTCTCTTCATCAATTATAATACAAATATTATGAGCAAAGGAGTAAAGTGAACTGCATCCCCAATGTTGATAAAAACACGCATATTTTTCATCTTGCTGCAACTCAAAGAAGAATGAAAAATAAGATTGCAGCTCTACAACAAACTGATGGAAGTTGGCTCAAAAATGTTGATGGTGTAGTGGCTTATCTGGTTGATCACTTCTCTAATCTATTCAAGGGAGACCCTAACGAAGATAACATCACTATCCAGTTCCAAGATCCAATCAAACTAGATGCTGCCAACAATGATTTGCTTGCTCAAACTCCCACAACTGAAGAGATTTGGAATGTGCTGAAGAAAATGAAGAATCTCAAAGCTCCGGGGCCTGATGGGATGCTGGCTGTTTTCTTTAAACGCTGTTGGGACCATATTGCAGAAGAAGTTGCTCAAACTATCAAAACTTGCTTTGCTTCTGCGTCGCTTCCCCGAGGACTTAATCATACTAATATTTTCTTGATCCCAAAGGTAAAAAACCCCTCTCTACCTGCTGATTTTAGGCCCATTACCCTCACTAATGTCATCTAAAAGGTTATTAATAAGATTATTGCACAAAGACTGAGAATTCATCTAAATAATCTAGTAGATAATGCACAATCAGCCTTCATACCTGAAAGAATGATTATTGACAATATTGTAGCTGCAAAAGAGATATTTCATACAATGTCAAATTCTTCTTCTATAATAGGTGCTTTTGTACTTAAAATTGACATCAATAAAGCTTATGATAAAGTGAGTTGGAGATTTTTAAGCCACTGCTTGAGAGTTTTTGGTATTATTGGCAAGACCCATGATCTCATTATGAACTGTGTTTCGACCGCCTCTTTTTCGCTTATTATTAATGGCCAAGCTGAGGGTTATTTCACCAGTGAAAGAGGTCTTCGTCAGGGCTGCCCTCTATCTCCGTACCTATACATTCTTTTCGCTCAAGGTATGTCATGGCTCATGCGAACTATGGAGAATAATTCTCTTTACAACGGGTACAAGATTTGTAGAAATGCTCCTTCAGTGTCCCATTTAATGTTCGTTGATGATCTCATTCTATTTGGGAACCTTGATGAACTGACCATCGACACGCTACAGAGTATTCTTGATATATATGCTGCCTGGTCAGGTCAATGTGCAAACATGCAGAAGTCTTCAATTCACTTCAGCAAAGGAGTCAGACCCAACAGAAGAACTGAAAATGCTAACAGGCTAGGGGTGAAACAGATGCAGATTAACGACAAATATCTTGGCCATCAGCTTCTAAAGTCATCCTACAAAATTGATTCCCATGATTTTATTAATGATAAATTCGACACTAAGCTGGCAGGTTGGAAGCGAATTCACTTAACCTATGCAGGCGGAATCATCATGATCAAGCATGTCCTTGGGCTCATACCTCCGTACTATATGGCGACATCCCTGATACCTAAGAAGGTGCTGGAAAGACTTACCAGAACTATGAGAAACTTCTGGTGGGGCCATGCTAGAGAGGTAAGGAAAACCCACTTCATCAACTGGAAACAATTTGAAAAAGCAAAAGATGTAGGTGGGTTAGGAATTAGAACTCTGCAACACTTAAATAGAGCGATGATTGCTAAACTTGTCTGGAAATTCCTAGAAAATGATGATTGTCTGTGGTGTCAGCTTATGAGGGCTAAATATCTCCAAAAAGACAACTTTTGGGAAATGACGAAACCCTAAAAATGTTCCTCTACATGGTCTGCTATGTTAGGTTGAAGAACTGAGATGAAGGAAGGGTGTTGCTGGGCGGTTGGTAATGGAGAGAAGATACATATCAAGAATGACCTTTGGATTCCGAAAATTCATAACAGGAGGCCTATCCCCAATTTGCTTTCAACAGAGCAGCCTGTTTTAGTTAGTGAACTTATCCTACAGAACCCTCCAAGGTGGGATATAATCAAACTCCACCTATGCTTCCAGTCGCATGAAGTCGAGACTATATTGGATATCCACTTACCTAACATCAACGAAGAAGGGACTGAGGATAAATTACTTTTGCTTCACCATCCTAATGGGGTCTTTACAGCAAAATCCTTCACCAAAACTTTAAATGACAGAGCTCCTTCTTCTTCTCATTATGGTAATACTGAACATATACCTTGGAAGAAATTCTGGAAGGTAAAAATTTTGGCACCCAATCTTCAAATATTTGCTTGGAAAATTCTTAATAATGGTATTGCAGTTGGTAACAGGATGATGACATACTGCAAAGATATTAATACAGAGTGCAGGATGTGTAATGGTGTTGTTGAAACTTTGGAACACTTGTTCCTATACTGCCCTGTATCTCAATCTGTTCTTTTTTCTTTTCACCTGACTCTCAGAATTGATGCAAGCCTAAATCTTTCAGTTCACCACTATATCAAGAGTTGGTTATTAGAAGGTGGAGACTACTCAAAGTTAAAAATGCGGATTTGTCTGTTCTGGAGTATATGGAAGACCAGGAATAACATAGTCTTCAACAAAGGCACTGTGCATATTTATAAAATGCTTCAAGAGGCTTATTAATGGTTCCACCGTGATACCAACATTCAAGAGGATACCACTCTGCCTTCTGAACAAGACTTACTAGACTCTGCCAAGACTGTTTGGTCTCCTCCCACTCAGTCAAAAATGAAAATAAATGTTGATGGTGCTGCTGGAATTAGAGGGTTCGCCTGCGCGGTAGTAGCAAGGAACTACAATTGTGAGTTTAATGGGTGTCAGACACAAATATTCGCATTCAGCACCCCTGTAGAAGCTGAAGCTCATGGTGCTTTGGTGGGAATTGAGCTTGCCATCAGCAAGGATATAAGGCACATTATCATTGAAGGTGATTCACTCACTGTGATCAATTCTCTCAGGTACAATAATTTCCCAGTCCCTTGGCGTATTAAGAATACTATTGGAAAAATCAAAGACAAGCTAGGAAACTTTACGTATGTTGATTTTAACTTTATCAAAAAGGAAGCCAATTTCATGGCTCACTCCTTAGCAGCTTATGTTTTTCGGAACCAACTGTCTAATCAGTGGTTAACCTCTCCTCCTTCTTGTATTACTCACTTGTTTAGTGAGGATTCTTCTTTTTAGTTTTTGTTTTTTTGTTGGTTTTTATTTGTTAACTTTCAAAAAAAAAAAAAAAAAAGTCAACTACTAACTAATGTTTTAACTCCTTTTTTGTAGTAAAGGTGTGCTTAGGTTGATCATAGGTTAATACAACTATCTTTATTTATAAACATGCGAATAATGTACACAAGTTGCACAAGTTATACGAGAGGTCTCAATTTATCGTAAATGGTATGCTGAATAATGTGAGCAAATACGGCTTGAAGTTTATCGGCGATCCCTTAATCAATATGTTAAACATTAGTCTCTATTCAAAAAAATTTAACTCCAAACTTGCTTTGTTGGAATTTTAAAATAACTTAGGAGATATATGAGCATAGTTGCATTGCTTGTACAGAGCTCCTAGGAAGCAATACTAAAACTTAAACTCTCAAAAACTCTTAATCTCATTACTCACTTGTTTCGTTTTCTTTAGATTTCTTCACATCTGGCAATATCATCTTTTGTGTTGACCACCATGGCGACACTTCATCGAACACCTTATTCCTCGATGTATAGGCCTTACCGGTTGTCTGGTCAGCGACAATATCCAAGGTCTATCCTACTGTATCAGCAGCGTACCAAACATACTTTTTCGTGGTGTCCACAGTCGCATGTTTTCCCTGCCTTGTTTTATCAATAAGAACCTGATGTTCCTTCTCCGGCTGCAATTGATGCGGGACAATCGTTTTCTTACCAATCTGAGTTGTTGGTAATTCTGATTTGTCAATAGTTTCCGCTACCTGATTTCCTTTGTCTTTGCACATGCCGGACAACTTCTCTTTGTCCCCATCGATGTGATTAGAGCATGCGAAATCGTCGATCCAGTCGAATTCTTACTTCATTCCTTGGTCAGCAGCTGCAGCTAGTGCTTCTTCACTTCCAGGCTTGTCGAAGTCTATTTCTAGTTCTTCGACCAATTCAGCTAGGGCGACTGATGCTTGCATGTCCCACTCTTCTTCACTATCATACTGGCAACCATCTACCATTACCAAATTTCCTTCCGTCAGCTTCCTTTTCATAAACCGGCAATCTCTTGCAAAGTGACCGAACTTGCCGCAATGGTAACACGTCCGGTCTTGTTCTCGAATTATCTAGAGTACAGAATGGCTAGTGTAGGTGTAGATAATCCACAGGGCTAGGTGGCAAGATTCTAAGCTATGATACACCAAAGAAAAAAGAGCGGCGAAGCACAGGATAGAACCGAATGGCGCAAAGAGCGAGGTATCACGTGGGTCGGACGTGATGGCCCAACAGTTGTCGGATGTGACGTGACCTTTATCTCCTGACAGGTCGGGCGAACAATCAGAAATCACTCGGTCAGACGAAGGAATATGGTCAAATAAAGTAACAAGAAGAAAGAAGGGCGACATCGTGTTAACCAGACAATCAAGACTCGGTCTCGGGTGAAGAACTACCAAAAACCAAGACTCTATCGGTCAAACCAAAAAGTCGGGCGAGCAGTGCAGGTCCGATAGGGAACAACTAAAATTGATGTAATGTGACCAACATTGTAATTTTGTTGTATGTCGACCTTGGCCTATAAATACAAGGGCTGGTCGAGAGAGAGAGGCAGGTTGAAGGAGGGAGAAACAAGACACTACATTTGAGAGTTACACCATTTGAGAAGGAGAGAACACCTTTTAATCAAAGAAAAGAAATAATAACATTCATCCTTTCACCCCGTGGATGTAGGTAATCATACCGAACCACATATATCTTTGTGTCTATGTTTTTTTTGCATCTTTACTTAGTTTTAA
Organism: Papaver somniferum; assembly: GCF_003573695.1. Lineage (NCBI taxonomy): Eukaryota > Viridiplantae > Streptophyta > Magnoliopsida > Ranunculales > Papaveraceae > Papaver > Papaver somniferum. The sequence goes on along the minus strand of NC_039358.1, from coordinate 36,581,256 downwards.
TTCATCTTCTATACCATTGGATGTAGTGTGTGGTTTTATGCCACTACATTCTGGCGCCGACTAAGGGGAACGTCTAAGTTCTCCGGATACCTTGGCTGCGTGTGCCAACAGAGACGATCCAAAAGCTCCTAAGAACACCTTGTGCATTAGTTGATGCTATGGGATGAACTCTGTTTGGTGAGGTCTGTATATGTCTGTTTAGTTTTGAAGTTTGTTGATATGGTTGAGTTTTCATTATTGAAGTCGTGTCGTTAGCAAGTATTTTCAGTTGGGTTAATTCTAAGCAGTCGAGTTAATAGGGAATCCTTCAAGAGCTCCCAAATAATGTTGTTAGCGTTTGGTCGAGGCCAGGGAAGGATCATGATAATAGACCGACTAGACATGCTCGGAGGCGAGTCTGTTTTCATGTTTCAATCTTCGTTTTCGTATTAGTTTTCACACTTATCTCCGTATTTCAATCTTAGTTTTTGTCATACGAGTTCAACAACGGTATACCTATAAAACTCCCAAATAACATCTTCAATGTGTGGTTGAAGTTGCTTGAGGTTCCATGTTGGCTTGTGAAAATGCCAAAACAATAGCACGGCGAGATTATAAGTCGCCGGCGAAAAAACCCAAGGAATTCAGAGAAGACATCCCTGTGCAGTTCCAAGGAAGTTCACAAGTTTTGATCCAAATTGTAATGTGGTGTGCTGACCTCATAAAAAGTACGAATTTGGATCTTTTACTCGCAAAGAACTAGGAGTTAATGATTTGGAGCCTAGGGAATGTAGGACAAATTGTAGTTAATGCAGAGTCGTGGTACTGAAAGCGACATCGTGCAATCTTGAAAGCGACGTAGCATGATACCCGTCTAAAAGAAACACTTAGAGTCAAAACAGGGCAGACTGGTGAGGTCAGCATGATAGAGTAGAGGGAATCGTACTTTTGAAACTTAGTTTTGGTGTCAGTCACCATTTTCCTTTAAAACCGTACGTACTAGAGAAACTTTTCAAAAAAAGGTCAAAGTAAGGTGTTGTCTGTATCTGCTGACGTAGGTAGGAACGACTCTAGGACTTACAGCATACTGTGTCCGATGGCTAGCACGTCAGGGATGGGGAGAACTCTGAGGAACTGCACGATCACCGGCAGTAGCATGCAAGGAGGAGTAACGGGGACGAGGCAGGGAAGTGATGGGCATCCACCACCTGAGGAATCACGAGCAGCTGTAAGGGGTATGCGGATTGTGGATGAGGAAATCGATTTGGGACGAGACGATGACCCCTCGCCTCTTGAGCGAATCATCTCAACTCAGAGGAGGGATGATAAAATAGATTGACTCACCGCATCAGACACAGAAGATGATGATGAGGCGCAAATCCTGCATGCCCAGAGACGAAACACCAGGCGACAAGTTGAGTATCAAGAATCACTCGGACGAGAGCAAGAACGACTTAGGCGAGTACAATTAGGACGAGAAACAACTATCAGAGCCGATCCAGAGGCATCGACCCAGATACCCCCTACAGTACCACCTCCCCTACCAATGATGACGACGCCACCCCCTGCTCATTTAGGCCATCCAAACGGTCACTCTAGCCATGAGAGTACGGATCCAACACTACTCGCAATTCTAGAAAGTCAAAGAAGGCAAGAGGCGGATTTAAGGGATCTTCAGCAGAGGAACCTAGCTTTAGAGTTTGAGAAATATCAGCTACGGAACTTGAGGTCGAGGTCGAGAGGATCTTCCATCCGAGGGACATCGGGTCACCAAGGACGAGCCGGAAAAGTACCACCAACGACAGGACCGAGCAATTTTGGTCGATCAGGACAACCCCTGACACCGCCTATCCGAGGGTACGGTCCACCCGAGGATTCATCAACAGAAGACGAAGGGTGCGAGAGAAATCATCAACAGAGAGACACAAGGGCCGACAATGCAACCGAAGCCAATCTAAGGGAGTTAGAAAAAAAGATAAGGAAGCTGTCAGGAAGCGGCTAAGAAGATAAGCTAGCCGAGGTCATAAGCGAGGACGAGAGGACCCCTTTCACCCAAGAGCTATAACTAAGGGACTTCCCACCCAAGTGCACGCTTCCCACATTTCCATCTAGGTTCGACGGTACGGGAGACGCAGTCGAGCATTTGAAGATGTACACTATGTCCCTAATCCAATGGAAGAACCATGAGGTAGTAATGTGTAAATTCTTCCTGGCAAGCCTGGAGGGCGAGGCAAGGAAGTGGTTCTACAATCTCCCACCAGGAACAGTCGACAGTTCTGAGACTCTAGTCGAAGCCTTCCTCGAAACTTACATGCACAACAGCATACCTCGGCCCAGGGTCAACAGGTTATTCACCTTGGCGCGACGGTTTAGAGAACCACTCAGATCGTTGATAGATCGATGGAGAAATTTGTGCACAGAAATTGGGAAAGTACCAGTCGACCAGAAGATATTCGGGTTCGAAAACGCATTAGGGAGGTCGGACCCCATCTGGATAGCCATGTTTACTGAAAAACCACAGACCTTAAAAGAAATGAGGAAAATGCAAGAGAATTTCATCTCCCTAGAAGAAATTCAGGAGGAATCAAGGGATAGGGGAGTGCAAGAGGCTAGCGCAGCACCCAAGTCGACATCGGACGACGTTCAAAGACGGCCCGAGAAGAGACCGAGCCCACCTACACGAGGACGAGGCAAGAGGCGAGAACATACACTCCTTTGAATGCTCCACTAGAAGAAATCTTCAAAGAGTTCGAAAAAAGGAATGACATCATATACCCAGCATCTTGAGGGATACAGTTCGAGGATACCAATGATCACCCAGGGTATTGCCATTATCATCAATATCTAGGCCACTCTACAAATAACTGCCGAGAAGTAAAAGACATCGTGCAACATCTTATTCGAGACGGTTACCTAAGACAGTTCGTCCGATACCCAGCCCAGACGACCGCAGCGCCCGACGCACCCGTCCACCAGGTCAGAATCGGCATATCCACGTAGTTTGTCAACACGATTTCGCATTCGGCCACTCAAACGTACAATCTGAATCTTGGAATCATATCTAGAATCCACAAGAGGGATCATAATGGGAAGGAAATTTTCATTGTAGCAAAAGCTTTGATGATGGAACCCTGGATGTTGCGACCCATATTTTTCTCGGCTCAGGATGTCCTGATAAACGACCAAGCTCACAGTGATCCCTTGGTTATCACCCTGCTGATTGAGGAATGGGGGGGGGGGGGTAAGAAGGATACTAGTGGATAGTGGGAGCTCAGTCGAAGTACTCTTCTACGACACATTCAAGAGGATGAAGTTGTCAGATGATATACTCGTCCCATCGACATATCGTATCTACGGTTTTAATGGGACTGTGATCATCCCAAAGGACGAAGTAACCCTAAGGGTATTGGACGGAGGTGTTTACCTAGATACGTTAACTACATTCTGTGTGGTCGATGTCGCCTCGCCCTATGAAGCTATTATCGGGAGATCGTGGATCGCGCGAATCAAAGGAGTGTCATCGCCTTATCATCAGAGGCTACGATTCCCAACGTACAAGGGGATAGCTGAGGTCGTAGGAGATTCACAGGCATCCTGACAGTGCATGCAGGTCGATACCCATATAAATGAGGAGCGAAAAGCACGACAAAGGGTCTTAAAAAACAAGGCTAAACAAACCAAAGCCGCAGAGGAACTAGAAAGAATTATTTCGCAGGCAGTCATGACATACGAAACACAAGGAAACGAGCCTTCATAGCAATTAAAGGAGATGGCGCCGATGAAGGAATCAAAACCAAACTTCTCGGCCGTGGAACCTACTCGGGAGATTAATTTAGGAACCGTAGAAGAACCAAGGATAGTAAGGATCGGATCCTTACTATAGGACGAACAAGTAAACCAGCTCGTGGCGGTGCTAAAGGAAAACATGGACGCGTTCGCATGGAACGTGCACGATATGGAGTGCATAGATCAGGAGGTATGCTGTCACCATTTAAAGATCGACCAAGCTTCAAACCGGTCCGACAAAATATGAGGCGAGTCGCGCCAGAATTACAGACGACCGTCGAGAAGGATCTAAAGAAGTTACAGGAATCGGGAATAATTAGGAAATCGCACTACCCACAGTGGATATCTAACATGGTCGTGGTACTAAAGAGAAACGGAGGAGTCATAATCTGCATCGACTTCAGCGACCTGAAGAAAGCTTGTCCGAAGGACAGTTTCCCTCTCCCAAGTATCGATCAACTGGTGGAATCTGTAGAGGGGTACGAGGCACTAACATTGATGGACGGATACACGGGGTATAACCAGATCCCGATGGCTCCCGAGGATCAAGAGAAAACCTCCTTCTTTACACCAAGGGGCCTATACTGCTACACCAAGATGACGTTTGGGCTGAAGAATGCAGGCGCCACATACCAAAGGTTGGTGGGCGATATGTTTGAAGACCAGATCCACAACACCATCGAGGTCTATGTCGATGATATGCTAGTAAAAAGTCGCCTAGCCAAGAATCACATCCGAGACCTGCGGGAAATTTTCCAGACGATGAGAGAATATAAACTGAAAGTTAACCCGACCAAATGCGATTTTTGGGTCACATCGGGAAAATTTTTGGGATATATCATCACTCCAAAGGGGATAGAAGCAGATACCGATAAAGTCAGAGCCATCCTCGAGATGTCGTCACCAGCCACAATAAAAGACGTACAAAATCTGAACGAAAGTATAACAGCATTGGGACGATTCATATCTCGGTCGTCCGACAAATGCAAGGATTTCTTTAGCACTCTTAAAAAGGGACAGAAATTCAAATGGACGGACACATGTGAGGAGGCGTTTCATAATAATAAGATACATCTTGCAAGTCTTCCAGTATTACAAAGACCCGAGCCATCGGAGGTCCTCACATTATACCTTGGAGCAACTTCATATGCTATCAGTGCAGTCTTAGTTCGAAATGAAGGGAGCGAGGAAAAGCTTGTTTACTTCATCAGCAAAACATTAAGTCCGGCCGAGAAAAATTATACAAGGATGTAACAGATGATTCTAGCGCTAACTTTCGCCATCCTGAAGCTAAGGACGTATTTCCAAGCCCATCGGATCCACATGCTCACAAAATCACCTATTGAGGTGGTACTGGACAATGCAGACCGATCTGGAAGGATATCCAAATGGGTGGCGCAAATTAAACAGTTCAATGTTTTCTACGAAATGAGGACAGCAGTGAAGGCACAAGTAGTGGCAGATTTTCCACTAAGCGACGAAGATGAGGTCGAGGACATACCCGGAATGGAAGAAGATCGAGAAGACCTGGCCGACTTATTCTAAGCAAGTAGCCCATCATGTTGGGAAGTATTCGTCGATCAAGCGTCGAACAAAGATGGATCGGTACTTTGGATAGTCTTTACCACACCAAAGGGACGAAAAATGGTCAATTCGTTTAGATTGGAATTTAAGGCGACAAACAACGTCACCGAGTACGAAGCTGCGATTCACGCCCTGAGATTAATCGTTGAGATGGGCCTATAATATGTAAGACTAACTAGCGACTCGCAGTTGGTGATCCGACAAATCACAGGAAAATACGCTATCCACGACCCGATTTTGCAGAAGTACTGGGAGCTCGCCCAATTCTATATCAACCAGATCCCCAACATAAAATTTTGCCACATATGCAGAAAAGATAATCGACAATCAGACGCATTGGCATATATTGCATCCCAGCTCACAGACCCAAATGTGGAGGGTATTCGTGTCATGAGACTCCTCGCCCCATCTATACCAGAGACACCCGAGGTGCACATCGACGTGGCTATCAACATGGCCGATAAATATCCGGACGGAGATTGGAGAAAGCCGATTCATTCGTACTTGGAGACAGGCGAGTTACCCAAGGGGCGACCCGAGATCAACAAAGTGAAAAGCAAATCGGCCGCTTACGAGCTAAGAGACGAAATTCTATACAAAAAATCATACCTGGGACCACTCTTAAGATGCTTAAGTAAGGAAGAAGGCCAGACAATCTTGAATGAACTACACTATGGAGCAGATGGAAATCACAGCTCGGGACGAAGTCTGTCAGCGAGAGCGAAAACAATAGGATACTTCTGGCCGTATATGAACGATGATGCAAAACAAATGGAGAAAGCTTGCGAAGAATGCCAGCAGTTTGGTAAGAAGATACATGCACCGTCAGTAACTCTAAACTCGGTAGTAAGCCCCTGGCCCTTCGCAAAGTGGGGGATCGATATCGTGGGACCATTACATGTGAGATCGTGGCAGAGAATATACTTAATAGTAGAGACGGATTACTTCACTAAATGGGTGGAGGCGGCACCACTGACACATGTCCGTGACAAGGACGTCTTCAGGTTCATTTGAGAGCACATCATATGTCGTTTCGGAGTACCGGCGGCCATCGTCTCGGATAATGGAAAACAGCTCCAGGGGAAAACATCGACCTACTATTTAACACCTGCAACATCAGAAAAAGCAAGGCTACCCCCATATACCCTCAAAGTAATGGGAAGGCCGAGATCACAAACAAAACTATCGCCGACAATATGAAGAAAAAATTAGACGGAGAATACGGTGATTGGTACGAAGAACTCTATAATGTTTTATGGGCCTATCGAACCACTCGAAGGGAAGCAACATGGCTATCACCTTTCATGCTGACCTATGGAACCGAAGCGATACTACCAACTGAAGCAATGATACCCACCACAAGAACTGAAGCCTGGAGGCGAAACATATCGGCATATCTAATATTCTCCAAGCTCGATGACTTGGAGGAAACAAGGGAGATGGCGTTGCAAAAAATGGATAATTACCAAAGGAGACTACAACGAGAATACAACAAACGAGTTCGACCAAGAGAGTTTCAACCGGGACAGTTAGTGTGGAAATATCTAGCCGATTGGGAACGCGACAAAAAGGGCGGTAAACTAGTGGCAATGTGGGGAGGACCATCCACAATCGTGTCTAAAGCTGGCGAGGGAGCTTATCGGTTACTCAAACCAGACGACAAACCCGATCTAAAACCGTGGAACGCTCAACATCTGAAACTCTATTACCCATGAGGGGTTCGAGGGAAATAGGTAAACATACTTGTCATTCATTTCTTTAAAACCGCGAGGGGTAGGAAATATGACATGAGCGACCAATGGTCATTCGTACTCAGGGAAAAGATAGTGAGGAAGTGCCGAGGTGACTTACACTCGAATGGTCATTCGTACTCGGGGAAAAGCCAGTGAGGAATTTCCGAGGTGACTTACACTCGAATGGTAATTCGTACTCGGGGAAAATACAGTATGGAAGTGCCGAGGTGACTTACAGTCGACTGGCTATTCGATACTCGGGGTAGTGGCAGTGTGCAAGTGCCGAGGTAGCCTAAGGGTAATGGTGGTTGGAAGCCAGATACCAAAGGTTGTTAAGATACGATTTCTTCTCAGCTAGGTAACCTACTTACATCTGAAAGGTTACCCCCATCGCAGGTGGCCGTGACCACTTTCCCGAGTTGGTTGGTCGATAACCACTCGGGATTATCGGGCCTAGAACTAGGACGACTGAAACCCTTCCACTGAATCTAAAAGATAGTGATGAGATACCTCGGCTGGGACATGGCATCGGGACCGATGACCCTCCTTGTTGAGTGTGTTCGACAGAAAAGGCACTAATACTAATGCATGTGACATCAAATGCAGATACGGAGCACAAATAACAAGATAGCAACCATAAAATTAAACAGCGTCAACACAATGATAAAGGCGGAAATTGTCAAGGAAAAGAAAAAAGAAAAACAAGCTTGGCGACGCAACACCCCATTCAAAGAAGTTGTTCAAAGAAGCATGAGTCAAGTGTTCAAACGAATTACAACCCGCGACAAAGGGCAAATTAGTGGCCCAGCACTACAAAAGACATGATCAACTCCTGGGTGGAACAGCACCGGCTCCCCCTTTCTCTGAGCAACCTCGCGGCGCTTTTGTGCGATGTACTCGTTCACACCGGCCTTGATCGCCTCAGCAAGCTCGCTCTGATGATCATTTCTCTCGTCCACAATCTGCTGAGAAAGCTGCTCGTACCTCGCCTCGGCGGCATGGAGATTAACCTTCACCTCACCTTCGGCCTTCTTCCACTGCTCCACCTCCTGCCCGAGATTTTGCACATCTCGCTCCAGATCCTTGACACGACCCTTCTCAGCTGCAATAAAACATTATAAGCGTATTAAACACGGAACATAGCAGAATACATAGTAAAGAAAACAAACTTACTAGGTCTTAAGGTCTCCCCAACATGCACTCCAGAGACCTGACAGAATTGGCAATACATATTCTAATGACTCCACGGACTTGGCCAACTCGTCCTCGGCCTTAAAAACCTTCAAGGTTAACTCATTATAGTATTGTTCATTGAACTCATTCGAAGGGCAATATTTCTTGTGATCACTCCACTCGGCCCTCTAACGGTTATAGGACACTTGTAGCATCGATAACTGGGCTTGGGTCCACTCTAGGTCACTGGACAGCTTATCGAAACCCTTGGTCCTTTCAAGAAGATATCGGTTGGACTGCTCAGCCACAACTTTTTCCCTCAAAATTCGTCACCGATCTTCATGAAGATCTCGATTTTGAAGCCTAAGGGAACCATTTTGACTCTCCGGATTATCGGCTAGTAACGTTTTATCACCAGCAAGTC